>NW_016157585.1:0-12609 GCF_001687245.7 Rhagoletis zephyria | reverse complement strand
TTAATTTAATTTAATTTAATTTAATTTAATTTAATTTAATTTAATTTAATTTAATTTTATTTTATTTTATTTAATTTTAATTTTTTTACCATATACTATTTTATTTTGTTCTCAGCTAGTAGATAAAAGACAGCATGTGCATCTTGCAAGATTTATCAAATAACAAATATAAATATATACATGCGTAAACATGCTCTTATATACTTGCACACATTTACTCGGAATACCTTACACTACATTGTGTATGGTGTATGTCTACAATACGAACCGGTTTGCAATGACATTTCATCAAACGTCATGTAGGATCAACTTGTCCAGCAGTTCTGTTTTTTTTATTGCAGTAAATACGCCGAAGATGTTTAAAAGTCCCTGAAATGTCAAACTTTAGACAGCAAACATCTGTTTTATGTGTAATTGCTGTCTAAATTCCAAAATGGAATGCAACTGAACGTATGTACGTAATGCAACGTAAATGCATGTACGTATGCCAAATATGCTTATATGATGTACATGTGTACAGATTAGGGTGGCTTAAAAAAAAAGTAAAGTCGGAATTTTAAAGCCTTCATTAACTAGGATTGTTGTATACCGAAAAAATAGACATCTGTTTCTGTTTTGTTTAACAAAAACTATTTACAGGTCGCTTAAAGTTTTCCATTAATTTTATATGGGGAAAACATTTTTGTTCGTACAAATGATATAGAATTTTTAAAATCAATTCGCTGTTTCGCTTCAGCAGAATTCCACTGAAAATACCCATTGGTTTATTTAATCATTTTTAATATTAAATATTTTGTATAAGCCCCCCAAAGACCATAAAAAATGCAATGTGGCGGCCCAAAAAAAACCACAAAAATATATAGTCGTTAGTGCTAAAAAATTAAAAAAAAAAAAAGGGTTTTACTATTGGGAAACTCTTGACGAGAAACAAAGTTCTCCGACCGAAAAAATATTTATTTTGAAGAACTCTATAGCATTTCTATGACAAATTTATTTTTTACATACAAATACATGGAAAACTATAAGAAATTTGCTCGACCTATACAAATTTTTTGATTAAAAAAAAAATAAAATAAGGGGTTGAATATTATGTCGGTATTAAAATTCCGACTTTACTTGTTTGGTACACCCTTTTGTAGATAAATATCAAAATGTAAAAGAAAAAGAAAAGTAATGGATGCAAAGGCACATATCAGTCATTTACTAAAAGACTAAAATAACTCAAAAATTAAGATTTTGACTTGTTATATCTGTGGTCATAAGCAATAACCGCCTAAGTCGACTGAAGAAAGAGTTGAGTTATATATGCTATTCTGCAGCTACTATTCAATGTGTTTGGGAAACTCCCATCTCGTTAGCTAGGCTATTTAAAAAGTTAGAGATGAAAATATTTTGGTTTCTCCATAAGGTTAACATTACCACAATATCAAATCTTGTGTAGTATCCTCCTCAGTAGACTAATGAATTAAATTTTTTCGAAATTTTCGGAGCAAATTGAATACTTTAAACACTTCTCTTTTAAAAATCTCCTTTTTTGAGTTGTGGATGTCTTTTATTCAATAAGTTATTTGTAATAGGAAATAGTTTTGAAAACAGTGTGCCTTATATGAATTAAACGCGCTCAAAAAATAAAGCAAGAACAAGACAAGAATTTGGCGGAGTGGCGCTGCCATTCGTATAGGGTCGAAAACTATGGACATTCATGATTCACACATATTCATAACAAATCTAGATTTTCACACCCAAATTCATAAAAAGCAACTGATTTATAAATCGAAAATTTGTACGAAAATGTCACTTTATAGAGCTCTTTAAATCTATTTTATTTTTTTTTTACTATTAAACTTTTTTAAAATTATTATAACTACCTTAATTTATTACGAACCTTTAAATTTAAAAATAAGTATGAAACCAACTCCACAAGTAACACACTGGCTTAACGATATAGACACAAAAAAAACTGGCCCAAAGATTTTACAGCGACTCCATTAACCGCAAGCTACCATATTTTATGGCTTTGCGTGATTCATCATTTCAAGCTGAATTGCCTTTTAGTAGACCTTACTGCTACCTAACAAGCACAAACCAAGCCAATCAGTTCGTTGACAAAACGAAATTACCCTTTGGCAGTCAGTAGAAGTAGACTTTGGTACAATTCTTGATTGTTCAGAAAATAGTAGCAACACACGATGATCACATATTCACATATGAATGTGTTTATTTGCACGTATGCATGTATGTATGTATGTATGTACATACGTTGCTTTCATGTGAAGTGTGCCAATAACAGTGGCTGGTTGTAGTAATAAATTACGCGACATTAAAATTAGTTGCGGCGCAAGATACAACAAGTAGAACTACATGAGTAGCTGCAATATAAGTTAGTTAAATAGTTAAGAGCGCAGTTTTTTTTTTTACTTGGGGTGGCAAATGCATTATGACTTTAAACAAACTTACTTGTGTCATTAAATATACGGAGATATGTATGTTTTTATGTACCTATGCATGTTAGCAGAAATACGAGTATAATATTACTTATGAAAAAACAGCAGCGGCGCTGGCATATATGTATGTATGTATGTGGCTTAGCGTAGGTACATACATAAGTGCCTTGCAGTTTACACCTATCGAAATCCGTGCGGTTGGCGGCAGCGAACATAGGGACACACCTACAAAAATTGCACTTTGCTGAGCTCATATTTAACTATAATTTAATTTATTTTTTACTGTCATGTTCATATGTACATACATAAATATGTTTAAAATATTCGCAATACGCAATTAGTCAATGCAGTCTTTAGTGACAAGTACAGTCGTAACTTGTGCGATTGTCAACACTTACTTAGTGGAAGATTTGTTAGAAAATGTTTTATGGCGCGTGTGCTCGAGAGTGATTTTCTAAATCCTGGTCAATGTGATGCTATTTAATAGCGCAATATTAGCTACAGCATTTAGTTAGTAATTTAATATTTATTAAATTACATTAACTCAAGAAGTAGCAGAGGGATTTATCTAAAAAAACATTTTTGAAGAGGGATGCTAGGAAAGGACAGTAAATTCAAAGATATAACTTAAAATTATAAATTATAAAATACTAGCAGACCCGGCAAACCAAAATTAATTTTTTTTTACTGAAACATTTTGGTCCAACATTTTCAACAACAATTCACGTTTACGATTTATCTGTTAATAATATGGTTTGGTGTCTTAAATGACCTAACGAAAGTGTTATGTCGGCGAAGAAGTTCTTGGAATTTCCCCAATGATCTGGCGTTTCATAGCACGGTTAATCGAATAACAAAATTAATTTGAAGAACTTTTCGATAGTGAGTATGACCATGAAACTGTATAGTGGAGCTGGTAGAAATTTCAAAATGGAGGAGTATACAGAAATTTAATATACATAGAAATTTAATATACATAGATTTATTTCCGACGATATATATCTTAAATGTCTTATCAAGGAGCGCAATAGTTCTTAAAATTCCGACATTAGTTTTTGTGGACAACCTTAGTGGTCATACTTACGCACCGACGAACATCAAGCAAAGGAGGAAAGGCAACGTAAAACGGCAAATGGTCTTACATCAAGACGATGCGAGCTTTCACATGCCTCATCGAAGGAATGATTTTTTTAGCACCGAAAATTTCATATGGACAGGTCATCCGCCGTATAGTCTTGATTTGCACTTAATGGTCTTTTTTACCAATACCTCAACGATAAGCTTCGCGAACAACGATTTTCAATTCCGAAAGAAGATATTCACGCTTTTAAAAAACACGTTTTTTATGCTTCATCAATTGATTTGAGCGTATGCAAATGTGTATAAAGTATAATTGAAAAATATCATGAAAACCAATACAACCCTTTTTACCGACAATAGCTTTTTTCTTAGATACATATTCTAAAGACTTATTCAGTGCGCCTCGTATGAATGAATAAATGGGTTAAGCTTTAAATATTGTGAGTTTAAAATCTTGAAATGTATTGCCTAATAATACTCTAAGCTATACGAAATCAATAATATTTTACATATCTAAGTAGATATCACACACAACCGGTCTAATAGGTAATATTGGCCTCCAAAGCTATGCGTACTAAACATATAACCAGCAGTAATAAAAATATTAAGTTAACTTCATAATCATGTTATGTGTATTTAATTCCCCTCATGACCATTGCACTTGTACGAGCCATAAAAAAAAATAGATAAAATGTTGAAAGACATACAAAGTGCAAAGAACCTATGCATCTTAAAATTTACATACATATACTTAAATAAACAAATTTGCATAACAATAAAGCTATAGAATTATGTGCATGTGTGCGTGCAAAAACATATGACTCTACGTAGTACGACGCACGTACTATGTACGCATTTGGCTTGGACGCGTGTTTTTTGTCTGGCCGCACGTCTGGGCTTTAAATGCAAACAAGCAACAAATTGAAATTCATTGCAGCGACACTATACAGTTTTTTCTTGTATTTTTTAATTTTAACTGTTAAACTTTTTTGGTCTTCCTAGGCTTTTGTCACAGTTACAGTGCCGCCGCCTCAGTTGCATTTTAATTGATGAATTTTTTATGCTTGCAATAGGCGCTTGTCGATTATGCCATAAAAAGGCAGTGATACAGGCAACGCACACAAACATTTGAAAAAAAAACAAAAACGTTTTGAGGCAACAACAAACTGAAAGTTTCAAAAGGCATATATTACTAAACACAACAACAGCAATAACAATGTGAAACAAATTGTCCGGCACATTTGAATGATGTCTCCGCCAAGCATTGCGCAACAGTCACGTATACAACACAAACATAATTGCATGCACATTTACATATGTATGTACACCAGGGATGGATTTTAAAAATTTCAAAATGTACCTAATGTTCTTCAAAAATAGTGCCGAAAAGACGATGAAAATGTCCCAAAATTAAAACTGCTTTCTTTTAACGCCTTTTAAGAACAATATATTTTTAGAAATAATATTTTTAAAATATACTGAGGTAATATAATAATTATTAATTAACTAAATTATTAGAGTAAATTACCTTTATAATGGATTCCTTATATACATAAATTCGTAGTAAAATAACACAGTATTCCAATTAAGAAGGGGAAATACACCGAAATATAGCAATTCTGGCATTCTTACACATTTATGTATGGGAAATAATGGCAGTGAGTAATTTTGACCAGCTTCGCCTATTCTTTTCATTTATGAATTTTTTATTGACTTGATATCAAAGTATAACTCATAATTTACTAAAAAATATATGCACACAAATCGACGTTTCAAACTGTGTACAAAAGTTATGAAAATTCATCAGATTTTTGCAACAACAAACTCTTAATTCAGAATTTCTAGGGAGTTTCCAAGTTTCCGATTTTATGCACTTTTTCCATATAAAGTGTGTTCGAAAATTTTTTAAATGGATGAAAATGTGGGACGCCGTCAGCAAAAAAAAAAATATCAAAAATCAACGGGGTTTTGCAGAAACTAGCACTTTTATTTAATCGACTATATAACTGCAAAATCGTTACGCTCTCTTTTCTATACGTACACGCGATACCTACGCTCTTTTAGCACCCGCTTATGGTCTGATTATGGCAACTTAACGTAACTTACGGCTCTCTCTTAAAAATTCTGGTAAATGAGTGTTGCTTATAATTGATCAGCCGAAACTTAACGTAACTTAATGCCACGTCGATATCTGTTTCATTTTAATTCTCTAAGTTCTACGTTCCGTAGAGTTAAGTTAAGTTGCCATAATCAGGCTTTTAGTCTCTGCCCATGTCTGGTTAGTGTCTTTTGCCGAGCGCGGAATCGGCCATTCAGTCGATTACTTCAGTTGATCCTAGGAGGTTGTGCACCCACGAATCTGGAATTTAAGAGAAGCACAAGCACAGCTCATAATTTTCGACAAAAACTGCGCGCTATGAAGCGTGCAAACAACGCAACATGCCTCGGCATTCCTCGTTTTTTTGTTCGGCAATATATAATGTGTGAGCATATATGTGTGAAAAGCGTACAGTTGAGCTGTACGCGTGATATGAAATGCCCATCACTGATCGATATAAATCAATCGATACAGTTTTGTAGTTCCATTTGACAACGTGTTTTCACTTATTAGCCGGAAAATGGCATTGAATTTGACATAGCGAAAGCCTTTAGAATCTTTCTAAAAATTCTTCATTAAAAGTTTGTTGTTGCAAAAACTCACTTTTCGTACTACGTATTCACAATAGAATTCAGCGTTTTAATATTTGTAATTTTTTATTTTATAATATAGTATGTGATTTTTTATTATATATTGACATTTTACGCCAAATTTCTATATTTTATGATTGTGCCAAAACAGGATGAATTGCCAAAAGTGCCTCTGACAGGCTAACCTAATATTCGCGGCTTGCGTTTTGGTATGCACGCCGTAGAATTTTTTTTCTTGCGTCACCCTAAATTTGCTTGCGTGCGTTTATATTTGATTTCATTGAGTGAAATGTCAAATCAAAATGTCACGCAGAACAAAAATTGGAAATTGAGTTAGCTTCGTACGCACGCCGTTCAATTTCGGCTGGTCCCATACAAGTTGTATGCGCATTTGAAATTTTTGACAGTAAATTGGCGGCGTGCGTGTTAGCCTGTGAGACTGCTAAAAATGCCACTATTGTGCCTACTTTTCCAACACTGATTTACACATACTTACATATATATTAGTCTACCTGAATTGGTATCTGTTGCGCTTCACCAAACAATTACAGTTCGCATATGAACTGATTTGCATATGCACGTAAGAAAGGGTGTGTGTGTGGTATACATTGTTGCCACAATGGCTATTTGTATGTATGTATGTACATAATAAGCGTGTAGCATTGTGGAATTGTCGCCGAATTGTCAGCTTAATTACCAGGTTTGTGTACGAACTCTTTTGTTTATTTTTTGGTTCGTGTATTGTGTTGTTGTAGTTACCGTTTTTGGCTTTGCTGCGGATAAGCGTTGAGCGATTTTTATGTTTCAATCAACGCTAAGCTGTTTGCATAAAAATTAGACAAAGGCAAAATAAAAGACCGATAGACTATTTGCTAATAAATATTTAGTAATATTTTTTGTTTTAAAATGTCGTAAAAGCTTACACGCGGAAAATTCGCAGGGACACATAAGATATTTAAACTTTTCCCAGAGCATGCTATTTTTTCGTTTAGTGCATACATTTGAAATGCTTTTTTATGACATTGCAAGTTTTTATCGAAGTTTGTATGTATGAATTTATGTACCCGTATATACTTAAGTATATATGTATATAGATATGTGTATTTTTTTGTTTTTCCATATTGCCCACTTACAGCTTTTTACCTTTGTCTTGCAGTTTACTTTTGTAATTTTATTACATATCGCAAGCTTAGAGTGAAAATTAGCTAAGTCCCCTTTTAACAATTTTAGAGGAGAGGAAAAAACCTCTCAGAGTCGTAGAGAACCTAAAATTTCCTAATCTGCATGAAATCCAGTACTATCAAAATGTTAGCTTTTTTTGGATTATTTTCACGCCTTAATTTTCACCCGACTAACGTATAGGAGAATGTGTGGCTTCGTGTAAAAAACTTTTGAGAACGGGTTCCAAAAAATTATCATAAAAGTATTATGTACCTGTCACTCAGTTTTTGTTAGCACAACACTCGTTCTCGTCAAACATTTTCAAACATTTCTACGTAATATTTTCATTAATGAAATCGTTTCTCAGACGGAAGCTATTTCGATCCGTTTCGCTAATTCGAGAAATTAATGAAAACGGCAATGTTTTTGATCTCCTCGATTATCGAGAAGGTATCGAAAACGTTAAAGGTCTTTTCGCTTAACCCATTGAGAGAAGAATAATAAACAAACATCAAAATTGATATTCTATGATAATTAGGGCTGTTTCGTTCCAGTTTAAGTTTAAAAGTTAGCTTATATTTAAGTTCTAAAATAAAGCTAAGTTTATATAAACGTATTTATATGCGATTTAGGTAAATGTTTTAATAATTAAAATAAATAAAAATTTAAATAATAGTCAAAAATTGTAATATGAACAGATGCAATTAAAACTTATAGTTAATCGACTTCAAAAAAAAAAGTAGCAGGGTAGTTCCATACTAATTTAGTTTGGTCGGATTATTTGGATCATGAAGAAATTAACGGTAATCCTTTGTTTTTTCTTGATATCTAAAAAATTTTGCAGACTCTGTCGTGTGCATACGGTATTTCTTAAATGTGCTATTTGCGTGATAAGGATAGTCTGCTATTTAGCTTTATAGACTTATGCTGCAAATGAGTTTTAATACTTACTCCGATTTTTTATGTGGTTCCTTAAGTTGTTTCATTGGAATTATTATTTGTTGATATCGAATGTATTAAAAAAAAAGAGATTTGTTGCACTATACAATAAAGCAAATTAACTGAAACTGTGCAATAAAGTAAATTAAGTAATGTATAGAATTAAGTAGGAGGCATTACGGAGCCTACAGAGGGGATAAAAGTACTTATCGTTTCCAACAGTCAGGCATCCCTCAAAACCTTAGACATTTTACAGAGATTTTTTTTTTATTTAAACTAAATTTATAATCCGTCCTAATATTATTATAGGAAAAAAATTTGGTTACTTCCCATACAACTTTTTTTTGCCCAAATTCTTAGCTTAAGCAGTCTTGCAATTTCGTCAATGGAAAATTAATTTACGATTTTGCGGTGTCTGAATATAGAAAGAAACTCCAGGTATAAAGATTACGAAAATAGAATTATAATTTTACATTTTAACTTAGATTATGAAAATTTTAAAATTAAAATTTGTAAAGGATTTTGTATATAAAAATTTTGAACGAAAATAAAATGTTCGAGTATAAATTTTATGCTTATCAACCAAACGCGCACGAGACACCACTCTTTTTGAGAAGTTTATTCCTTCATAGAATAGGATAAAGGGTATAAACTGCCGGAACTTAGATTTGCAATCCTCTTCTGTGGCATGCCATCTGCAACCTACCAACTACCATAAACCGTACCCACATATTCCACAGCTCCCTATTGCACTCTTCCTCGCTATCCTTATCTTCTTCATCCTATTTTTATCTATATGTGCATTTACCGTTTGGTGCGCGCTTTTTATTAGGTTCATAACCTTTTACTTTTGCGGGTTTTTCACAGCATCCTCTGCTATGAAGCACCTAAACAGCTAGGTTTCCCTTTTGGTTGTTTTAGGCTGCTGCACAGTTGCTGGATCTGCTTGGTTGTGTATATATATTTGTTTTTTTTTTTTTTTTGTTATTTGAATGTATATCCAGTGCTACATAACTACCGTAATGTCTAACCAACTCTCACTTCACAGCAAAACCATAGCAGAAATAAAAAGGGGCAGAAAGCGCAAATAAATAAATGTCAAAATTTATGAGCAGTCATTACGAGCAATAAGGAAGATGTGCTTCAATGCAGCGGGTAACAAACAACAACTAACCAACAGAATGCCTAAAATAAATATAATAAAAATTAGTATTAAGAAAAAAAGGGGGGAAAAACCTGCATACTTTGCTGTTAGTCGCATAAGAAATCGAAAAAAGGCGTACAAAAAAATGTTGCCGAAATGATTCTCACCCAGTCGCCGCGCCTATTCTTTGTACGTGCTGCCATTTTATTTTTTGATTGTTATTTTTTGTTTTAAGTTCCGCCATGGCTAGCGGTTAAAATGCTGCTGCCGTGTTTGACATTTCATTCCTCCATCAGTGGCTGAGTGTTGCCGCATCGCCTTCCAGTCTATTCTCTGCACCCATCCGATAACTAATAAAATATGTATGTATGTAGGAATAACCAAAATACTGCTGCCGAAAATTCGCGCTGCTTGTGCCTTAATGATTGTCATTTATAAGCCATTCACTTCAAGTATTTTTATCGGTGATTTTGTTGTTTTACGCGAGTAACATAGCTATATGACGAGTGTAGTATTGGTTTTACATTTTCTTTTTTTTTTTTTAGTTTGATGCTCAACAAAGGGTTGGGCCGTTTTTTTTGGAATTTAATTGGCAGTATTCGTGAAATTTTGCAAAATATGAAAAAATGCATAAGCTTACAGTGAGAGAATTAAAATACATATTTAATGAAAAATACTTAAAAACGAAACAAAAAAAATTTAAAAGATATTCAAATTTTTAACTGAATAACAGGTGCGCCTTAAATATTTAAATATGCAACGTTTGCATGAGAACATCATGTACTCTTCATTGATTTGTTGAAGTCAAACAAAATTCAGTTAGTGTACGGAAAACAGTTATTGATATCATCTCTAAAACTGAATGAAAAAGTTAACTTCGTTCCTCGTGAAAATTATTCGCTAAGCGAATAGTCTCGTTTTTCCCTAAGCTCAGATTTCTGTAGCTGCGTAACGGCTATCGGCACATTTGAAAGCGTCAATCCTGTGCTGAATATCGATATCCAATAGGAGATATTTCTTCATAAATGTCATAAAAGCATTGGTTTTCGTCACTCATCTGGTCGAAACTCTCTCTTCTCCTTTGATAAATTTTGAAAAAGTTTACAAAAAGTAGGCACTAAGCACTAAAAGCGAATTTCCCCATAAGCCATTTGCATGCATATAGCGCAGGGATGGCCTTCCTGGATCCTTTTCCTTATTATCATTATTATATATGATATGATATGATATGCAGATATAAAACTTCGTTCGCCAGTAGTACAAATTTGACTGAGGAATTTCGTTTTTTTTTAAGACGGCCATTGGACAATGAAGGATTGTTGAATAACGTTCAATATATTCAACTTTTATTGAGAAGAGCGAACAAAGGGAAGAAGAAAAGAAAAATAATTCGGTTGTTGTTCGAACAACTTTTATTATACATTTGCTTAACGTTACTGAAAATCTTGAAGAAGATATTTAGCCACAGCTTTGAAGTATTTCTATCATCATAATAGGGATGTTGCGAATGTAGAATTTCAGATAACCGCATATGCGAATGCGGATGAGCATGTAAAGTAGAATTAAGAAATAAGTTTGGTAATTTAGATGTATGAAAAAATGGAAAAGTTTGTAGTTTTAAATAATACTTCTTTTATTTAATATTTGAATCTAAAAAATGGAGCGTTGTATTTAATAAAATAATTGCTGCTGCCTTTTCAGGATCCAGCCTGTTTCTTAAAGTGAAACTTGCTGGTGGGAGCGATAAATATTTGCTTGCTTGAAACTTGACAATATTTTGAATGCATTTTATTTGATGGATGCGCCAACTGTAGAGATGACTTTCAGTGATATTTATTTTCTGCACTTGAGGCATCTAACCATCATGGCAAGATCGCACTTTAAACACCGTTCACTAACCAAACCAGATGTTTTAGGATTTTCTAAACCTTTTTCCAAAGAATTCATGGATCAAGGATGATGTGAGGGTCTCAGAGATGCTGCTTTCCCATTTGGATTCTTCAAAAGATTCGAGCAGATCGACGAACGATTCTATGATTTTCCGCTCCTCTGGAAAAAATTGTTTTTTGTCGGAGCTTGGGCTAGGTGCGATAATATTTCGATCTTAAACTGACGCAAGCAACATTGACAAGGTAAAGGACTGTTTTCGATGACATTAAACCATGTCGCAAGTGCGAGAATTGTTGTTAATTTTACGATTACCAGTATGACTTCGGTTTTGGTACAAGAAAAGAAACATTCCGAAGCATAAATATATTACTAAAAAGATAGTTCTACGATTTTTTTTAAACTGGTTTTTTTTTTTGTTTTTTTTTGCAAAGCTTAAAACCCCACCACCACACGAAACTCATAATTCACGCCCAGCAACATAAAAAATATGAGGTAGGTAATATTTTACAATTTTCGGCTTACTTTTGAACAATGAATATGCGCGGCCAGCAATGATTTTATCTTGTTAACAAGATAATTAAAATTTAACAAAAACTATTTTACAACGAAGAGGCAACTATAAAAAAATAATTTTACTTTCGTATGTGTAAATCGAAACGTAAGCGTGTATTAAAAATGACGTGCAAATGTTAATAGATTTTCAAAAAACAAAAGATATCTTGGTGTGCTGCAGCGAGTGTTTATGGCAAATTTTATTTTAGACCTCAAGCTAAAAAATTAATTTTTTGCAAACTAAGAAAAGTGATAAATTAAATGTGCCTGAGTGGTTAAAAGGTATATATATTTATACTAGAAAAATTGTCAAGAAGTAAAGGCGATTTACCTGCCTGAATTCCTTTAATGAGCATATTATATTTCTTTCTGGTCTTTTATTAAGCAGCAGATCAAATGTGTTTTAAGCACCGAGGGTTGCATCCTTGTGTTATTGGCGAATGTAATAAAATGGCACTTAACATCTGTTCCAGAAGAAGATCGAGAACAGGCCAATCAGATGCACTTTCAGTACAATGCTAAACATGCTCTCATAAAAATACAAATTTTTTTCCACCACATTTTTTGAGATCTGCTTCTTTTTGTCGTAATATTGCACCGAAATTAAAGAAAAGAGGTAATATAAGTGACGGATTATGAATGGCTCTGAATATCTGTACTCACAAAATTAAAAAAAAAAAGGAACAGTCCAGCGCCTTCGTCTTGGTCTGC
>NW_016157584.1:214050-246196 GCF_001687245.7 Rhagoletis zephyria | reverse complement strand
GAATACTGAGTTTTTTACAAAGTTTAGAAATTTTAAATTCGTGAATTTTGTTGTTGAATAAACTATCATTTTTTAAAACATTAGTTTAATGAAATTAAATTAAAAAAACTTTTCATGCGCGTACATATGTACTTATAAAAATTAATTTCATAATTCATTATTTGAAATTATTTCTTCATTATTTTTTTATTATATTTTATTATTTTCGTTTCAAGTTCATAATACAAATTAAATATAAATTTGTAAGAGCGTTTTCTAACACGCGCAAAAAACGACGCACTTTTGTACAATATAGAAAAGTGGCAACTGTTACTCAGCGCGATTCACGAATACCATGACAAAATGAGACTGAATTGGTGTGCCCATCTATGCTATAGATCCATAATCTACAACCCAAAATGAAGTTCATTTGTTGAATATAATTGTTAAAAAGTCATAAATAACAAAAATGAGTCCTTATGTTTTATATGTATACTTGTACATTATATATGCCAGCAAGAATGTGCAAAATTTTTACATTCATAACTAACTATATTTAAATTATCTAAATATTTATTTGACGTCGTGTTTGCTCATCCCAGGCTTTCTCTCAATTCTTACAGGATTCAGCTTCAACACGCATACCACGCCTTGATGGCGGCTCACGTATACCATTGCCCGGCAGCCTGCGACCACCCAGTTCAAATGCACAAACCGTTGCCGGCATAGCGGCACGTACATCACAAATTCATCAGCGCGCCTCCACAGTTGGATTCGCACAGAAACGTCCTACGTCATTGGCTGTTCTGCGACCGCCCATTGTAAGCGCAAATGCACTTAAACGTAGTACGTCCGGTGATCACATAACCCAAGCCGTGAATTTGGTAACCAGAAAAACTGCAACAGCAATAAAGAAATGGATTGGTAAGCCAGAGAAAATGCCGCCACCAATTTCAGTGCCAAAGGCACCAAGTGTTGCGCAGTCCAAAATTAAACGAAAACAAGCAACGAAACAAAATGCGCCTAGCCCAAATTTGGTGCTGGGGAATAGTCTTATGGGCACACCGCAACCGCTCACGCGATCTGACACATTTGTGCGTACTGACAGCCCCAACGACGAAATACAGTTCTCACCAAATTTGCTAACACAATCGACACCAGCACCACCTACCGCTGGTTCTCTGGCAACTACGCGCATAATCCGTCCACCGGATATCAATGAGACAACGAAGTTGTTGAGCAACAACACGCGTCATGCACTATATACCACCCAAAGCCTGGACAGCAGCCAGCTGAATCCATCGCCGAAATTCGGTGACACGTTTGACACAAGCAAGAGACGCACTATTACGCTGGAACAGGCGAAAGAGAATGTGACAGTTAATCTTGATAATCGCTATTCGCCGAATGCAACGCAAGCAATCTTGAACCCAAATCTTACCACAACTTTCAATGCACCGGCCCTGCTTGGTCAAACCAAAAACGTGGTATCCTCCGCGGAAACTTTCGCATACAAATCACAGTTGCCTACAAATGACACACTCCGCTTGGACACAACATCGTCCTTGGGTCTATGTGCTACGAAAATAATCGACTCTGCCGATGCGGTCTCACCAATTACTAACGCCACCTACTCAAATCCTGACTCGTTAGATAATCTGCAGTTACTGGAAGATGTGTCTGCACCATCTGGTTTCTTAGAAATGGATGTGACATTGCAATCAGACTGCGCAAGCGAACACGAAAAGACACGTGACAACTTCTTAGACTGTTCCACATCCTCAGATCCAGATGAAATGAATGCCACATTGAAAGCGATGGCGCCAGAAAAAACTCTCATGAAACTGCCACTCAACTCAACGGTGAATACGGAAAAGTTGCTCGATCTCACCGCTAGTATGCTGTCGCCGTCAAATCAGCGAACGCGCATGATGAACTTGACTAAAGATTATCTGGAGTCGTCGCGCATTGTTTCGGAAAACACAAGTCAGCTGTTGTATATGACCCAACATCAGTATACTACTTCAGAGCACAACACCCCCGACTACAATCCCGTTATGAAATTTCCAGAAAAGCCACACCTACTTACTTCTGCTCAACTCCCACTCAAAGGCGCTCATAGCGACTTGGCATTGCCGACACGCACTCCAGACGACGAGCCATTAAGCGTACCCATGGAAGTCGATGCGGCTACCTTGCTTGCAAAGGGCTCACGCACCGCAGATTTCTACGCAGCACGAGATGGAAAACAAAGACAATTGGTTGGCACCGCCACATCGCTACAGGACGTCAACAATCCGAATATGAAACAGAAGTCGCGTTACTCATTTGGTTTGGATCTCACCGAGTCCACGCTAGATTGCTCAATTGAACTGGTTGATGTCTCACTTTCATCGAACGCGGCTGCTCATTCGACAACTAACGGTGCCATGATGGCTCACCTGCCATCGCCTTCCACACAACTACAATCGCAACAACACCCGCAATCGTTGAGGCGACAAACCTCTTTTGAGTTAGATGAAAGTCTAGGTATTTTGACACCCGATCAAATGAAGGAATTCTTAGATTCTACAAATACTAACAACACAAACAATTTGGATCTACCACTGGCGACGTCGCATACAGGAAATAAGATGACAATTCATCACATGCGCATCGATCAGACGCCATCGCCAGAGGAGTTGCCCCTCGATCCTGTTGAGGTAAAGACTGATGTCACAGAACTTTTACTGTCACACCAACAACAACATCAGCGCAATATCTTCGAGTCGACAATAAATCTTCAACAGCAGCAGCAATTGCAGCAGCATCAACAACAAATACAACAGCAACAACTGCAGTCCAGCTCAATAAGCACTGCTGAAACAGTCTCCACCCATACAGATACCGACATCTCCTCTAAAGCGTCAGACGCCATGACCAAATCCAATGTTTCGAATGTCTCGAAGATTTCTACTAGCTTCATTACTAGCGTTACCAGCGTAACTAGCCTGGACACTGGCTATCAGGGCGATGGCGAAATGTCGCGCCCTGCTTCGCGTGGCGCTTCCGACCATTCGCCTTCTAATGGCCCTGCGGCACGTAAGGGCGGCCACGTTTCACGTCAACCTAGCTTTAATCAACAATTGCAACAACAGCAAATGCCGCTGGTGCGCCGCCAAGATCCCATGACTGACTCTGACTTCTTCACTGAATCCGATGCGGATGATATCTTTCATCGTGGCGATCGACGCGCGCAAGTAATCGATGGGCAATTGTATGGACCGACGCTGCAGCCAGCAGCCTCAGTTTTCATATCCGAGGATCCAGAAGATTCGTGCATGGAATCATCGGGCATATTCACGGATGTCGAGAATCGATGCGACGATGATTTAGCGCAAATGCGGCGTCAAGACACACAAGATGCTATGTTAGATATGTCTCCGGAGGGTGAAGGCGATGATTCAACGGAAACAGTGAAGAGCAATCGGGAGGGTGTTAAACATGTCACTAACAGCGAGCGAAATGTAAACAAAAGTGAAATGAATGCCGGTGGCGGCGACGTAACTCTTGTCACAAACACACGAAATGCTGCTGCCGCCACAACACTCGGTCAAGGTCAATTGAGCAGCAGCCAAACATCATCCACCATACACAGCAGTATGAGTACCGATCGACTCTCTGCAGCGACGCTCTCCAATCGCACCTCATACTACAGTGTCGACGGCAATACTGTAAATGTGGACTGCAAAAGCTTCTCCTCGCTGGAAGAAGCTTTTGCTGAGAGCACCAACGCGATCAACAACACTACGCTGAGCCCAACAAGCGCTGAGTGCACAAGACGCTCGCTATTCTCGAAATCTGGAAACGATGACTGCGGCGTCGCTGATAGCATGGCTGGCGTTGAAGTACAACAGCGCGTGTCAGTGCAGAGAGTGACTCCACCGCGTAAACACGCGTCGTTAAATTCGCTCTCAACAGTCACGGCGAATAGCGCCGCATTTAGTGGTGCTAAATTAGAAAACGACGAAAACAGATTCACCTTAGGTTTATCGGCATCGCGTGGTCGCGTGCTTATTGAAAGGGAAACGCATTCGGAATCGGGCACAGCTGGTACGAAAGTGGCATGCGCGTCATCATCATCATCAACGACTTCGCTGTCTGTGGACAATCAAAGTAACCACAGCAAGAATATACAACGATCCGCATTAGAGGCGGCCGTTGCAGCAGCCGCAAAAGCCACAAACGCCGCGTGTGGCGCCAATAAACGAACGCCGTCGCGTACAACAAAATTCGCATCCGCGCGTAATTCGCCCAAGCAACGTACGTCAAGCGGTTCGGTCGCGAGTGTAAATGATATCGGTGCGGCAACAGTGAATGTGCGTAGCAAAAAGCCGACACCCAATAAATGGGAAGCAGTGATGAATAAAATTCAAAGCAACAAAGCGTTACCTAAGAAAAATTTGAAAGAAGTGAAATCAAAAGTGTCAACATTACGCCCCACTAATGGGGTAGGTGCTACGAGCGGTGCTGGTGGTGGTGGTGGTGGTCATGCCGCCGCCGCCTCAACAAATGTTGTGCCGTCGACTCGAATACAGCCGCGTGCGAGCGCCACCTCCACGCCACTAATAAGGCGTTCACCAACCTCAACCGCTGTGAGCGGTACGATGAGTCCGCGTACTAATGCGCTGCTGCTATCACTGCGGCCAACGGATAACGGCGCAAAACGCAGCGGTAGTGGCAGTCCGACAACAGCGCAACAAGTGTCGAAACGACTATTCCAGGGTGTTGCCGCTAAGCGGTAAGTTTTACTAAGAATTGGGGTACTAAATAAATGCAATAAACAAATTATCTGTTTATATTATATGTCTGTTGGGTTTTCGCATTCCATAGCGTTTTATCTCGCACTGCTTGAGTGATTGTCGAGTGGACGTGCTAAAAGGCTGTCCGTTCATCAGACAGCTACTCGTATTTATGTATGTAAATATATCGTTGAGTATTTGATATTTACTTATCGCTTCTATCTAAATGCTTTTAAATTACACAAGTGCCGTTACCGTTATCTTACTATTTATAAATAAGTGCATACAAATAAAAAGTTTAGTTTGCACAATATGTATATGTATGCAAGTGTTTTTGGCGCGTCGGGTTTTACTTTGCTTACGCGGCATTTTCAGTTTAGCTGCCTACTATTTTAAATTTGAGCCCATATATGTTTAATTCAGGAATCAAATTCCATTGATCTGTTTGAGTTTGCCTTTTGCCTTGTGCTCGTATTTTTCCATCATTTCAAGGCAAATAATCTACATTTTAGCTACCGAAGTTTGTTAAATTAATTTTTATGCTTTTTCTAACTCTGTTAGAAATTTTGGCACTTGAATACATATGTATTTAGCTGAAAATGCTACGGAATTATAAACAGGGTGCTTAGCAAGCTAATTTTTCATAATACATATCTTATTCACGCACAGGGGTCGTAAATATAACGTTTTTTTTGAAAGAAAGTCGACGAATAAGCGTTATTTTTCGTCGAATAATAATTAAGAATTAAAATTTGACTTTTATATTTCGGATCAAAATTACCAGCTAAAATTTGACTTTTATTTTTTCGATCAAAAATAGCAGTTTACTTTCGGTCTTCATATTGTTTTTTACATCGCTTATCTGCTCATCATTAAGGCTGTTCAGGATCTAGTGCATATGCTCTTGCATTTGCACATTCTTTCCATTTGTAAATTTCCACAACATCCTGCAGCAGCCCTATTGTACAAAAGACTAATATCCTGTTTTAGAGGTAGCAATATAACATTTCTGATTTATACGTAAAAAAGCAGAAGAAATAGCGATTAAATGGTAACTTTTATTCTTTATTGAAAAAAATTTTAATTTTGAAAGTAAAATTTTAACTTTTATTCTTTATCGAAAAAAATTTTAATTTTGAAAGTAAAATTTTAACTTTTATTTTGGATCGAAAAAAATTTAACTAAAACTTTAACTTTTATTGCAGACTGAAAAAAATAAAATAAAAATTTGGACTGTTATTTTTGACTGATAAATATCGGTAAATAATAACGATTAATTGCTGACTTTTGAAAAAATATTTCATAATTTAAGACTGATACTCCCTAGCTTACCATCATCTATACAAATATCATATCTTTCCGTATGTCTTGAATTGAAATTTCCAAAATAACTGGCATTTTCGATCCCTGCTCACATATACTTATTTCATCTTTGGAAAAAATACCTTTTTACCAGACCTTTTTTGACCTTAACAAATTTGTCTACTCGCTAAAACCGTGTTTTGATTTAAAATAAATCTTTCCGAATGCACGCTTCCGTCGTCCTTTTTGTCCATATGCGCCTGAATAAGTAGGCTTCAGCATGTCCTGTTACCGTTGTAGTTGGCACTTTAGTACTATCGCCACTATCATTTCATTGATAGCGTATTCTCTTTCCAAGCGCTTTTGACATTTGCACGTATTGTTTCAAAGAGAACAAAAATTGGCAGCATTATTTCATGAACGAACGAATATAGATCACGCAGGACGGTGTGCGAGAAAAAAGTATTTTTTGGCAGTGACGTCATTTTTTCGCCGCCATGTAAATGAAACGCAATGAAACCATGTGTGTTAATAAAACAACCGATTAAAAAATTACGTTATCAACTTTTTTTCTCAAATGCGATTACAAATACGCGGTTGCCGAGCTGGGTGATCTGTTTAGATGGTTCATGGCATTATTTCTAAAAGCGCAATTTTTTATTTTAAGCGTGGAAACAGCAGAGGTTACATTGCCGTCTTAAGAGCGTGTCAAGACGGGCAATGCAGTATATTTCAAAATACTGTCAAATTGAGAAACTGCAGAAAGCAGCTGCATGAGCTGTGGCACCTTGCATGTATCGTGAAACATCGTTGGACTTGACTATCGACTTTATATATTTAGAAGAAAATGAAAAACACCCTCAGCTAAAAAAAAATATAATTAGAAGTTAACGCAATTTTTCTAAAAATTCTGAGCAAAAAGTTTAAAATTTTTTGGTGGGAAATTAATATAATAATTTTTGTACAAAGTTTAAAATGTGGGCTTATGTGGTGCTTGTTATATAATATGCTAAACTTTTACAAAAACCAATAAACAAAAGAAATTGCCAAAACTCTCGCCTCCTTAAGTCACAGCCAAGTTGCAATCTTTTTGTTGAAAACTTCTTGAAATGCAATGTGTTATTAAAAGTTTAAATGCTGAATTTAAATTGTATACCCTTTTTCTAAAGCGTTAAGATGTGCTAAAATATATATGAGTGAGAAGGTGATTTAAAAATTAAATTTAGATTCAGCATCCTTTTAAGACTTCTTTAAAAACGCGCATTCCTTAGATATGTACATACTTACCGATCACTCTTTCCTACTTATTTTAGTTAAAATCTAATTTAATGTCCCTAATTTTCAAATTCTCCGAAGGTTATTTAATATTAGGTTTGGTTAGACTTGAAGGTCCATTGTGATACCACTGCCTAACACGGGAACCTCAGTGACTCTTAGAAAGCGTAGAACTGATTTTATTTTGACAACGGATAATTCCGTAAGAGAGCTAAAGAAGTGCCAACCTAAAAAGCCTGCTCTTTTCTTGGCAAAAGTTGGCCAACTGCAGAAAAAGTGCTTACGGTTGCTTCCTCTTCTCTGTAACTTCTGCAATATTCGTGTCTTGAAGAATGCCTGCCAAATAGCCAATGACCGGTTATACAAGCCGTGACCATCGCAATATCCTCTCATGAGATGCTGAGTAAGCCTTACGTCCTTTTCTTATGTATTTGTGGCCATAGAGGCCTGGTTGTTTTACAAGTGCCCTCCTCTAGCCCAGAACTGTTGGCCTCTTGAATCGTGTTATTTCCATTCTATAATTTGCAGCTTGCCATGGGTATCCCAACTATACCTCTGCCTTCACATAGGGGAAGATTGGTACCTTCCCTGGCTAGCTCATCGGCCCTCCGATCCGTCAGTATCTCTATGTTCCGGGACCCATATGAGAATAACCTTTAATACGGCGCTAATATCTTTAGAGTTGCGAAGCATTCATGCGCAACCTTCGATCTTAGCATTACCGCGTTCATTGATTTGACGGCCGCCTGAATGTCCGAGAAGATGTTAATCGTAGTCTTCGTTACGCCATGCATACTAAGGTGCACAGCCATCTCCTTTACAGTTGCCTAATAAGCGCTGCAGTGGTCCGGATTTCGGACGGATAATTCCAGTCCTAGTTCCTTAAAGAAATCTCCGCAGCTAACTCTATTGTCTAGCTTGGATCCATGTAAAAATTAAATTGCCTCCTTCGCCATGGTCCTGGTGTTTGCAGACCTCTTCATGACGGGATGTTCGTCTTAAAGAGCAAATCGAAGCTGGATTTAGAGGAGGAGTAGTCGATTTCTTGGTCATAACTACCAGGATTGTGAGGTATGGAGGCGTGACCGAGCCGCCGAACCGCCGATACTTCCATAGCACCACGCATTTTCCTACCATTATACTAATATTACAAAAGAAAATATATAATTCCTTAAGTTCCTTCATACTTATCGGATCTAACCGCAACAATGATGTACGCGATTTTTTTCAAAATTTTCTTCTTAACTCCGAAATACTCTTAAAACATCTAACAGAAAATTTTGACTTAATGGAGTCGAAAATAGCTATGAAACCCACCTAAAGTGCTCAGTGTAATGTTGAGAGTACACAGTTCTAACAAAATTGCCCTCTAAAGCTGTGTTTGCAAACACTGAGTGGAAGCTGTTTTTGACACCCTGTATTTGGAAGTATTGTGTATGTAAATATTTACATAAAAACTGAAATTCCACTGACAGTAAAGTTACACAGTGGCACAGAAATCGAGCTAGTTGGATATACTTTGTATGCCGACTTATTAGTTAGTGTTTTGCTCAGCTGCACAATTACACACATACATACATACATACATAAATACATATGTATGTATGTTTGACTGCAGAACACCTGCAGCGCCCATCAACCGTTCAATTACCACAAGTTGCTACGCGAGTATACCAAAAGCAATCGGATCACAACTTAAGTACAATAAAAAGTCTCCATTACTCTCAACAATTATGCTTCAGCAATTAAATAACAGCGATTCAATGTATTCAGTTTAAGTACGCATTAATTTTGTTTATGTGGAAATATTGTATTATATACCTACTATGTTTGTATGTATACTTAGAGAGGTACATATGTACATATGTACAGTCAGACAAAGCTGAATATGTAGTTATTTAGTAGAGAATACTTTAGAAAAAAATAGTGCCTGCTTAAGGCGGTTTTATTCATTTTGAAATTAAAATCAAACGTTTAAATTAACTCACAAATCAGTTGGCAACTCATTAAGTTTGTGAATGTTAGCCGCCGATATTTCAATTACATTTGCCGCTATCCAACTCTTTATGAGCTTACTGAATGTTTTGAAGATAAAGTAAATAGTTGTTGTGGTAGGAGTGCAGTCTACCATGCCAAGATTTTTATGCGCCAATAAGACGTTCCGGTTGCTATTGTAGCTACGTAAGTGTGTATAAACGTGCATACATTAGGCAGGCTCGGGAGAAAAAGTTTGTTGTTGTGTTATCTACAAAAGTTTGGCTGTTTTTAGGATGTAGCTAGCTGACGCCAAATTGATCTCGTATGTAGTAAGCTTTTCAACTATTTAATGCCCTGTATGCAGCTCTCAAGAAAACGGTCAAGAAAAAATTTCCATTATTTCGCGTGTGTGTCCAAGGAATTTTGACATTTTCGATACCTCACAGCCTGTTGCCTCACTCTTTCCTCAAGAAATAATGGAACGGGCATATATTTCTGTTGCAAACCTGGGTTGCCTTGTGCTCTTTTTTCACAAAAAACTTTAGAAAACCGTAGTAGAAAGCGTANACGTCATTTTATATGGAGTTTTTGCTTTTCTTGAGAGCTGCATACAGGCCTTAAGGGAATTGCAAACTTTTTTATAATTCCGTGAGTACTGACCCGGCCTAATATGTATACATTCATGGGCATATAGATACCTGTCGGTATCTTCATAACGGCAACGAGACTGCCAAACCACAAATAGTGTTGCATTAAAACATATTGACAACAACAAAAACGCAATTAAGCAATAAAAAAAAAATAGTTAAAAAAGAAGCAATAAAACGCTGCTCATTTGTTTGTTACTTAAACACATCCATACATAAAAATGTAAGTATGTATGCATGCACTCATATGAGGTAAATATGACTACAAGTCGCTTAAACATTGCATCAACACCGCCAGCAGTAAGCAATGTGCAACAGCCAACAACAACTCGACACAGATGAGCAATAAACAATTAGAACATTGAACGCAGTGAGCTGCATTACTTTGTGGCTATACGCTGTTGCGTTTCATTGCGTGTTGCCCAGACAGTTGACAGTTCTGTGACACTTGTCATAATAGCGCTTCGTCGCCAACAATGACATACATTCATATGTACCTATGCATACATATGCATTGTTGCATATTCATATTAGCGGCTTGAGATATGGAGCGGTGGATATGCATACATATGTATGTAAATGCTTTTTTGCATTTTGTGGTTGAGTCTAGTACATAGTTGCCGGAAAACTTATGATGGTTTAACACACTCGGTTTGCTCTTCATATTGACTCAGTCATAAAAACCTGATTTGGTTTGCATTTAATTTAATTTGTCTTGCGTTAACTGCGGGGTTACAATGAGTATACTTTTTAACTTGGGGGCAACTAATTGTGGTAGGCCATTTACCTATACCAATGTAGTTTAATTCGTTTTGTTTTATTGATACAGTGAAAGCTCCGATAAGCGATGGTAAAATTTTTTCTAGATAAAACATCTTTGAATATAGACGTATGTATGTACGCCCTTACCTCTGGCCGCATGGTATTCGGTTTAACAATATGCTTTCAAATATAACTGAAATGCATAAAAAAATTCTTGAAAAAAATATTTTTGACTTTATCCACGGAACTAACTACGGAATGTAACTAAATTTGTTTTGCCAACACTGTATGTAAATAGTTTTGTAAGTGGCAACTCTGCTCAAAAAGGTGTGGGAATAAAAGCATATACCAACACGGATTGATGTGTACAAATATCGTACTGTTATATTTAATTTAATTTCTATGATCTAAATTTTTGAAAGGTGGCAACTCTGTTATAAAGTTCTTTCAAAACCGTTGCCTGTGAATACGTTAGTTATCCTGGCTGTAATATTTCACTTAGCTTATTAATTAAATTAATTCGGCTTTAAAGCTTTTAAATATTTTCCAAATAAAACTTTCATAAAAATTTTTCGTTTGACACTCACATTCTACTATTTAATTTAACTTGGTAAACAGGTGCTAGCACTATTCAATAATTTAAAATTTTTCAAAGTACTGAGATGATTGGATCTGAGCTCATGATCATTCCTATACCAAGTATCATCAGTGTTGCTAGAAAAAATTTCATTTGGAGCTAAAACGGTCGAAAAGAAAGCTAAATAATACTAATAGTACCTAAAATGAAGAGCTAATTTATTTTTAAGTTGTGCCTTTATTGACGTTATGTTGTTTTTACATTTTCCGCAATTTTAATGAAAACAATGAAAAAATTTAAGTGCTGAAAAATTCTTTTAAAACCAAAATTAGATGCACACATTGCACTCATAACGCTGACACACACTTATATAAACTAGACAATGGACTAAAAATACTTTACAAACTGTTAATTCTGCAATTTCAGATCTTTGAATTGATCATAAAAACTCCGATTACGAATAATTTTTTTTTGTAAAATTTGTTTGAAAAGTTATATGTCCTTCTCTCTAAAGGTAAAATTAGTAAGCTAAAAACAAAATCTGCGCGATTAGAAAAAGGATTTTTTTCTAAATAATTTTTGAATTCTTTAACCTAAATCCACGAGTTTATTGTGGAGTCTGTATTTTCCCGTAGATACAAATGTATGTTTTTCCACTGCGTTTCGAAATTTGTAATTCTATCAACGCATAAGTTTTGGCTGAGTTTAGGCTGAGATCACCAAAGCCAAATAAATTTTAGTTAACACTTGAAATGCAATGAAATTACAGATATGTAATTTTAATATATTACCAAATACAACTAAAACTTTCTGGATATAAAAAAGTGCAAGATAATTTTGAAAAGCACTAGGAGCTAAAGCCCAATTCTCGGCGCTAAATAGAAAAATAAAGAGCTAAATCTAGCTAAGAAAACACCAAAATGGCAACACTGAGTATCATATCATGTTTTTTTCTTCTTCTACTTCTTATTTGGACAAGTTCCTTCAGTACGTCAATGTTATAACTTTTATCTGTTGTCTAGACCAAACATTTTAGATAATTTTTTAGGTAGAAAAATGCTGCGCTGGTGCCCTTGGGTTTCAAGCTATCAAAAGCGGCTTTAAAATCTACAAAAAGATAATAAGTGTTGATTTCCATATCTGATGTCTTCGATTTTTATTTCTTGTGTCGTCTTTGTGCTGTGAAAATCTGGTCAATGGTGGACTTACCAGGTCTGAAGCGACACAAAGCGTTTCTAATAACTATCCATTCAAGTTCTGATAAACCGCTTAACTCCGAAATGTGAAGATCTATAGCTTACAATAGAGTTTTTAAGTTATTTTTCATTACCGCAATGCACAAAAGTTGGAGTCTATATTCTCATTCCTATGTCAGACGAAAATCATCCATTAGCTTCTTTCATGCTAAAAAAACGAAAAATCTACCCATTTTTATAGGGAAAAAACAAAAGTGGTAACACTACTTTTAATTCCATAGAATATGTTGCCTCAATCATTATTTTGGCTACAGACGAAGCTCTCAGACTCTGAAAAAATTTGCGTTGAAAATGCGTTAAGCATCCGTTACCGCTTTTGAAGCGTGTAATTTCAACAACTGAAACATACAAAACCGTTAAATTTCGCGATTACGCATAAAAACCTCCAAGTATATATGAATACAAGTATCTAACATTTTGTTGGGCATATCTTTGCCAGCGGTTCATAAATTAACATAAGCACATCATTTATTTTGCCGGCAAATATTTATGAGCTGTAAAACGCCAAGTATACAATCACTTGTTTTTTGTATACGAATAAGTACATAGTATAAGTGTATGTATGTATATTGAGTACACTTAGCTTACATACTAGATTTTACCTCTGAATATTTTGATTTAAATCCTAAATTCATATGCCACATACTAAATATTTCATGAGACATGTGTTTGTAAACACAATTACAATAATGAATGCACTGACATAAAAACGAATGCGTAAATGATAACGTATGTACTATATATATACTATATGAATGCATGTATACTAATTGCTGTTGTGAAAATCTGACTTAGAATTTAATGACTAGTTTCATGATGACTAGAGCTGCACTCGTCTTAATATTAAAAATAAATCTGTTTGGTTTATTTTCCGAAAGTTTTATTCAAAGCGGGCACTATGGCTGAGTGGTTAGAGGTGCGTACTACCTGGATTTCCGATCACTGTCCCGAGCAGCATCTAAATACGAAATCGGAGGAGGAGCTCTGCCAAACACAAAAACATTGTGTAAGCGCCAATCTATTAATATTGCTATATCTTATGAAAATGTGGATATCAAAAATATATCTAAAAGCGAGGATGCATTTTAGCCCCAATCATATTTAAAATATAGTGTGCCAATTTTGGCTCCACGGCCTTTCTAGGTAGGTGAAAGGACCTGGTCGCTCTAGTGTTAATGTGGTAGCACTGTACTAAAATTATCTAAATAAAATCGGTGGTGTTCATGACAGCACAAGGTGGATTACGAAAAGCCTTAACATGTGTCCTAATATAGTTTTTCAAAAGGACAACAGTTAACTTTGAACCAAAATTTGGTCTATTTCATACGAGTCTGAAGATAGGAATCTCAATCCACACGAAGGGAGACCCTGCTGTTTGCGTCAATTACCACGGGATAGGCCTTCTTAACTTTGCTTATAAGGTTCTATCGAAGATTCCGAACGAAAAACGGAAACCCTCCATTAACTGAATGGAGAATGGAACTTATCCCTACGGTTTCAGACCATATTTTCGCAGTGCGTCAAATTTTGAAAAAAAAAATCCTTGTTGACTAAATCGGCACACTTAACATTTGCTTCTATTCTAAATAAGTTACTGATTGCTCGTTGAAAATCTACCTGAATCACGCCATATTTCGGATCCCTGCTAAACTAATACGGCTAGGTGATGCAACCTTTGAGCACAACCTTTAGCTCCGTTCCAATTGTGCAGTATGTTTTAAAGCGTTATATGAGCTGCTAATCTGAATTGCAGCGGTGTGATGCATTTGGCGTATACATATAACATTGGTAATAAAGCGCAACATTTACAACCTAAGAGCAGGAATCAAAAGAGGCTGGTGTAGAGTCAAGCGAGGACAAGACAATGCAACTTCCGGCGAGCAACAAAGACTCTCTCATAGTGGGTCATAATTTGCTGTTGAATTTTATAACTTTGAAGTAGTGAAACATATTGCCTACCTAGAAGCCATCAATGTCAGCCAAGGGATCAATCGAAGAGTCACTTTTTCCCAAAAGGTGCTGCTTTAAGCTTGGTAGGCAATGGAAATGACGAACAAATATTTCGCTTTAAAAAACTACATATGTATATGATATCGGACAAAGACGAGAAGGCTATTAGGGCTTTCGAGGGAATAATTTTGCGAAAGGCGGAAAACCCAAAAGCTGGGGATTATGCTCGAACCTATATGGATGAAATTAATGGCAAGGTTCGGAGTCGGCGTAAAACTGTAGGTCCCTCCACTTTGCGTGACAACACGCGCACGCTACAAATCGGAGGAGAAGCTCGGCCAAACACGAATATGTTATCCTGAGTTTCACCCGAAAAAATTCACCCGAAAATTTGTCATCCGCCCATAGTAAATACATGGAAACCAAACGTAAAAATTGAACCGGCTCGGGAAAAATAAAACTCATGTGTAAGCGCCAATCATTATTATTATTTTTATGATTATTATTATGGTTTTTGTTATTTGTTTTCCCTAACTCCATTCTCAGCAATGCTGGAGTAGTTGGCTTGTTGACTGGCTCGATTTTTTATAACCCTAGGGTACGAGCATGATTTATTATAGCTCATCATATTTATTTTGAAAGAACTTCTGTTCAACTCCTCTTTGACCTTGTTAAAAGGCCGGCGGCACGATATTTACACGATAAGAATATCTTATATATATATATGTATGTACAACCAACACATTCGTATACAAATAAGTATGTTCATATACATATAAATGCATATGTAAACGTTTATTTTTATCACGACTTGAAGTATTTTCACACGTTCTTCGTTAAGTAAATTAAATAAGTTATATGTACATACTAGGGTGTTCGAGTTATTCGAAAAATGGCAATTTTAAAAAACACCGGTTAGGCATTTTCCAATTAGGAAATAAATGTATAAAATGGTTTTATTTTATATATTTAATCTACAGTAACACTAACTGTTAGTCAGTAAACAGACCAAAATTACAATATGAGTGCTAAAAATATGTACATGTTTAATTTAGCGAAATAAGTATGGAAGTATTTTGGATTACAAGTGAAACCAAAAAAAATGGTGAAAAATTCACATTCACCGATCTTAACAAGATTTGTTCGCCAACAAAAAAAAAATATAAAAAATAAATGAATAACGGTCCTCTGTAGACAAAACTGAAGCAATAGAACCAACTTGAAAATGCGAAAAAACTATCCGCTGAACAAGACCCACTAAGCAAATATAGTCTATTATAGACAAGCCATTCATCGAGAATCAATCAACACCTTCGTTAGCTCTCACCCCGTGAATTATGCCATCGGAGACCACCCCAGATATCGCAGATGAAGTGCTCGGATTGCTTCGTTAGGCTAGCGATACTTTAACAAAACTCCATTGCGGATATTAGAGCAGGTTAAACTGCCACCTCTTCAAATGCGCACTCACATCAGCTCATCTAACAGCCCTCTCCCTACGACCCAAAACAGTCTCATCTGGCCTTTTCCTCAGCCTTAGAGAGCGTTAGATGAGAATTAATACGGCATGTAGCCAATTCACTAATTTAGGCAGAGTTAAGTGAGCTGCTGCAACAAAAAAAAATAAAAAATAAAAAAATACAGCGACAGATTTTCGTTCGGTTTTCATTTTATTTCTGAAGTAATTTTCTGCAGTGAAAATTAACCGGTATTCAGATATAAAATTCATACAAATTTTCAAGTCTAAAATGTAAATACTAGTTTGCCCTAGCCCGCTTCACTGAGTAATTTATTTCACTTCAACTTAACATATGTAAACTCAACAATCAAATATATTTTGATATTTTTTAAGCCCCCTTCAAAAAATTTTCAAACCAAAACCATCTTAGGCATCTTTCGTCTGACGCCCATATTGTGAAATGTATTTTGTATTTTTGTCCAAGTTGAATTTAATATTTAAAGCCGGTGGCAACCCTCCTTCATGTATTAAGAAATAAAACTTTTTTAAAACTATTTCGATAGATCCCCATATTGTAACAATTCATTTATCTTATAAAATAATTTGATTTTAACTTTCTAAACAGGCGGCAACCCCAATCAAAATATTTTCAAACTACATACAAACTTCTTAATTTCCTTTCATTGTCTTTTCACCAGTACTCTACCACAAATAGATACACAAATAGGTGTGCAATATGAAAAATTCAGTTTGTATGGGACATGTCACGCCCCCCGTTCTCTAACAACGCCAATTTTTCCCCATGAGCATGAAATTGATGATGAAATATTTGTTATCTGATATAAAAAAATTGCTAAGTTTAAAAGCAAACTGGTAGATCACCTCTACAATTTTACACTGATTTTATGCGCAAAGAATTTTTTCGAACACTCAATCAATAAAATCTATTAATTTACCTTAGCAAAACATTCCATTGGTGTTACGAAAAGCGTATAAAAATATACATATCGCTATTTAAAGGTGAAAAGGTGCCAAGTCCACTTCTTTTCAAAATTTAGTTTTTGATGCAGAATGACAAATAATGCTAGACTACATCGATTTTTCTTCTCTCCTCAACAATTTCAAAAATGGAGTTAGCACCTTTTAACGTTTAGGTAACGATAGGTGTGTGTGTTTAGTACCTACATATATGTAACGTACGCGCTTGTACGTTTGTATGCTTGAAGGGCATCCGCATAGTTGAGCGAGTAAATTTAATTTGTTTTTATTGAATTTGTTTAGGAAAACTGTATTTTACAGCGCCGTCTGGCAGTCAAGTTAAATCTAACTAAACAAAAAAAAAAAAAAAAAAAAAAAAAAAAAAAAAAAAAAAANAAAAAAAAAACAAAAAAAACGAAAGAAAAATGAACAACATGTTTGGGCGTTTTTCTCACACTCACGCAACACAAACAACAAGGCAATAACGTGATGAGGGGCGTGTTACAGTAGTGTGTGTAATTATTTATACAAATAAAATATAGAGACACATAAATACATACACCTGTTTGCGATTGCTGTTGACGTTGCTGCAGCTGCCACTTATACGTTCACCCACACCATGCGGCTTGCATACATATGTATGTATGTATTATATAAAAAAAATGGTTTTTTATTTATAAAAATAAAAGCGTATAGCACAAAAAAAAAATTATGAAACGGTTATTGTTTGCGGTAATTTTGCAAGCATTGACATTTTGATGATTTGTATTGTTTGTTATTTTAATTATTTTTTTCTATCACCCGCGTTTGTAAGTACATAAGTGTGCATTGTCAGCGTAAGTGCTTTTGTATTAAAATACCGGTGTCTCTTTTTGTTTCATTTTCGTTTTTCCAATTTTGTAAAATTTTTCCATTTTTGTACAAATTTTTCCACTACATTGCTGTTGTTGTTGCTCAGTGAACGTGACTGTCAATTACGGTGATTAAAATCACAAACTTTTTACACGTAAAAAGTTAATCATGTGGGCCCTGTGTGGAAAGCGTTCCCCCTTACCCAACTCGCTTTTTTATCTACATACTTCTATAGCACTCGGCTTTGATGCACTCGCTCAATTACTTGTATGACTAGCGGTTGTTGGAAGTTGATTTTATTGCTTTATTGCTGCACTTTGCATTTTATTTTGCTCATTACAACATTCATCTGTGATCTTTGACTTTTGCAACTTGTGGTATACGGCGATTTGTCGTGATTTGTGTGTACTTGTTGTTGTTTTTTAAGCATAGCTGAAAGCAATTCTTTATGTTATGTATAGTGATCGCGATGGGATCAGAGAAGTTGAAATGCATTCGTACATATGTAGATACATATGTATGTACATTAGGGTGCCCATCGAAAATGCTTTTTTTTTTTTTTGGAAATTTCAAGACCTACCCCCTAATTTTATTCGTTTTTTGTGAGAAATATTATTGCCTATTTTTATAGTATTTGTAAAGGTCATTTAGAGGTCGCGACCTGCCGATTTAGATCAGAAAATAGGATTTTGTAGTTTTATGAGTTTTTGAATGACTATTTTTGATTCGATTTCAAAGATCGAATATGACCTGAGTCTTCTCATATAGGACTTTAAAACGGTATATGATTATCTATTTTCGGGCTTGGCTTGTTGGAATTTTTTATAGGGTAAAATAAAAAAAAACCATATTTCTCTTAATTTTTTAAATTTGGACCATCGATAATTTCCATTTTAAATTCAAAATATAGCCATTCAGAAGCTCACAAATCTACAAAATCGTATTTTTGTCGCGACCTCTAAATGACCTTCAAAAAATCTATAAAAAGAGGCAATCATATTTCTCATAAAAACGAATAAATTTAGGGGATATTGTCTTGAAATTTCCAAAAAAAAGCATTTTAGATGGGCACCCTAATGTACATGCATAAATACGTGCATAAATAAGTGTTTCGTTAAGCTAGGTTAGGTCGAGATCGTAAAAACCCGAGAGAGCTGCAAATTCTAGCAAGTACTATGATGAAAGAAAATTAGTGAAATAAAATATGGGTGAACTATTTAAATTTATTGTATTTCAATTTTTGTGTGTTCAATAACTTTTTCTGGCCATTTCCTCTTCCTCTCAATTTTACTCTCTATTTTCTTGTACGCTCTCGTGGTAGCACTTACTGGAAAATTTATTTAATGTACTTAATATTTCAAACTGATGAAGTCTTCTGCTGATTTTTTGCTTGTTTACTGATTTCATCAGAATAGTACTGATTTGTCAACTAGTTTTTCCCATTCCATAAATCAGTACGCCAATGTCCTGAATAAAAAAAAAATACTCATTTGTACCGATTTTTAAAAATCGCATTTCGAATCAAACATTTCTACAGTAACTATCTTTCCCACCATCACATTTTTGTATTTACATGTGAGCGTTTCATGCGGAAAGTCTACAGCGAAAAACAAAAATGAAAGTTCTATATTTAATTTATTTACAGGCCAATTTTACTCTTTTTTTTTAATACATACGGGCTATGTAAGCAGAAATATATTTGCCAAAAATGGTTTCGATAGGTGGCGCCAGGCTCGAGATGTGTTGAAAAACTGTATGATTTGTTTCACGTTTGTCAAGATTAGTTGAAACGTAGGAAGACATAAATTTGCCAAAAATGGCACCGCTGGTGGCGCTGATGTCAAAATAAGAAGTATATTCGGCATAAAATGCTTGCTTTCTTCCCGTTTTAAATGCTTTCAAGAACAAAATTAACAAAACTTTTTCAACAGTAATTTTTGTAACGTATTTAACATCATGTAACGTCACGCCACGTCACATTTAAAAACTTGGAAAATTGACGTTAAATATTTCCAATATTACTACAAAAACTTGTATACAAATAGTCTTGCCCACTTCCGTTTTTTTTTGTAACGTCGCGACGGCGCACATCTGCACTAATTATCTTTAAATTGCTACGGCCAACAGAATTCAATGATAAAATGTTAAGAGGACATTCTCAATACCTAGTCGTCCTTATGAACCGAAAAATTTAATCGGCCTTAATTCTACAGAATTTTTTCTTTCATTTGATAGTCATACTGTTTTTCTACACTGAATTTTTGTAACAAAATTTGGAAGTATTATATTTTTCAAATTTCAAAGTCTTTTAAAAAAATCCTGACTTCAAAGAGCAAAACTAAAAACGTAGGTTTACTATATTTGTGTGTAAAATTTACTCTTGTGCAGTGTAATATTTAGTTAGCAGACTTTCGCTAGTTTTTTTGATTGCATGCATAAAACGAGTATGGTATCATGTTATCCATAATGTGCGTGTTGATCTTGCCACGTAAATGAAGGGACCTAAAGTTCTAGGTCGCCTCCGAACTGCAAATGGTTTTTATGAGCAGCGATTTCATGGCAGAAGGGCACTTGGAGGTTTGAAAATTTTCTGGAACTTTATACGAGATCCTAAAATAAAATTGAAAAAATTTATTGAAATGGAAACTCATAGTCAGAAATGAATATTATCCTTTTTGAGTATATACAGCAAACCCTAGAAAAATTTAGCACTTTAACGGGCAGGAAAAAATTAATCAATTTTGCTTAAATTTAAACAAAACGGCAACGCTGTGTGGCGTTGCTAGGCAATTTTTCTCTTCCTCTCATGCAAAAAACTTGAAGTTGGCTTGAACAGACAGCGCTCCAATAAATAAATAACATAAATATAATTTTGATCATTTCATGCGTTCTGAAACCTTGTTTCGATAACCCCATTTTTGAAATTATGTAGCCGGTAAAATTTTCAAGTCCATCATATTCCATATCTTTGAGTGGACTAATGAAATCTTCTGCTTTAAAAAAATATATATCACTGCTGGTGATCAGGTAGCACGAGTTCTATGAAATGTCATAATTTTATTAATAGTCAAAATGGTTAACATGGTAAGGACCACATAATATATATGTAAAAATGAAAATTTTGGGAAATCAAGTTTGTTTTTTTTTCGAGACATAATTCTACATTTATGTAATTGAAATTGTTAAATATGTGGTTTCCAACTACGCATGGTATTCTGGGTTTTGGTATAGCACAGAACATCCAAAGGTTAATCAAGTCAACCCAATAACTCGAAATTGGTAAATTTGCACACTCTTGCTTCTGGCATAAGGGTGGTGATATGTATCGTACCTTGTCAATTTTGTTAACACTCTAGCAAAATAAGAAATTGATCCGGGATGACTCCTTGATCAGTCGTCCAGTAAAATGGGACTTATATCTTTTTTATCTCTTTATATGGATTGAGCTGTTCCCTTTTGTTCGAGCATATCCTATGAAGAGACTTATAGTACCCCTTTTTTGTTGCTTAAATCGATGAATACTCCATTGCATCTGTAAGAGATGAGACGGGGACTAGTTACCTAATCATCAAGTGCACCCTATAGAGATCAACCCGGGACTACTCTCTTTAGAAAATAGTTGCACAATTTTCTGCAGGATTGGTGCAATATTTATGCAAGTAATGAAATATTTTTTTGCTTGAGCTTGAAAATCATATTAATATGCCAGTTTGCTGACCGACTAGCCATTTGGGTCCGACAATATGGTAATTACCACTCATGTGCCAACACCTTTTCACAACCTCATTGACGTGTTGGCGCAAATACGCGTTGGGCATACTAAAAAACGCAAATTCTGGTGAACCACTTCGTTTAGGCCTATTGCTGTCTCGCATATTTACATATACGTATAAGTATTATTTATCTGTAAACAATGTTTGTTCATTTCTACAAATGTAGTGTTTACTTATCATCTCCTCATGCGAAGTCAGGCAGAGCTAAGCGTTTGAAAATTAAGGTTAATTTAAGGCATTTATCGGTTAAGAGGCGTGTATAGCACATTTTGCCGCACATTCGCACCTTTGCAACAACACTCCGCCGATTTACAACATCGTACAACGTCATGGCCACACCAGCACCAGCACCACCACCACCCCCAACCACCACCTGTTTCCAGCCAACAAATGGCACATGCCTTGTTTATGCTCGCCGCGTACACCCATTACGCGGATATGGAAAATTTGCGTTGTACGCTTTTAGCTTATTTACTCACCCGTCGATTGGGAGTCAATGGCGGCGCGAAAAAATGTTGGCATAATTTTTAATGTTTACAGTAAATAAATAAATAACGCACATGCTTATATACAATACATACATTCATACATGCACGCGTACAAATTTCTGCTATTGTTTTTTAAACCAACAAACAAAGGCCTTTTCCTGCCCAGGTAATTTTCTGTTTTTTTAGCTGTCTGCTTGCTTTGCTACAATTTGTTGTTTTTGTTGTTGGTATGTTCGTTTTTGCAAAATACAAATCAGTTAGCTGGCATGCTTGCCAGACAGTTGCGAACAGACTTGGTGAGTCCATTTAAATTCATTCATTTTGCATTTAAACACGTTAAATGTTTCCTTTTTGGAGCCGAAAGCGTCAAACAGGTGGGTAATTTGTTTTTTCTTATTTGACGGTTGCTGCTCTGCTGCTGGTGCGTGAGTTAACATTTGTGTGTGTGTTTGTTTTGTTAAGTGTGTGATGTAACTAATACATAGGAAAATCAGTTTAAAATGTCGGAACAAATTTACTTGATGGAGCGTAAAAGGTTTTTAGGAATTTATGGCCTAGCGGAATTTCTATTTCACTCATTGCGGATGCACTTAGTATGTATATATGTACATATGAGCAAATATCACGAGTTGTTTTTTAGTGTAACTTCTCCTCTTGACAGAAAAAAACCGCTAAGGAATTGATCTCGCATATATGTATTTCAATTAATGGAGTTCCAGAAACAAGTGTAATAAAAAATAAATGAAGTATTTAAACAGTTTTAGCCTTAAAACGTTTATTTGGGCGAAATAGTACCGAAATTACTAAATTTTTCTTTGTCACTTGAAAAAATCATAACTGTTCCTTTTTAATAACTTTGGGGAAGTTTTCAAATAGAATGTTCATATTTGAGGCAATGTACGTTGGCATCAAATACAATATATCTGTGAAGTTTTACGAGTGTGCCACCAAATTGAAAAAATGGCAGCCTGCAGAATATCTGCAGCAGCTATTTTGTAATTTTTGAAATTTTAAGATTTTTCAATTTTAATAATTTTAGATTCAAAATATTCTCCTTGCCAAAACGAACGATTCTAGTATAAAAAACTAGTGTGCCACCAAATTAAAAAATTAAAACATTGAGTAAAAGATGACTAAGATTTTAGAAACTAAGATTCCATTTTTAAAATTTTTATTGGCACACTCGAAATTCCTTATAAAATTGTTATATACATGAAGAAAGTAATATAAATTTGCGTAAGTAATTTACTGTGTATAAATCTTCCATGCCAATATTCGATTACTTTAATTAATATGACTTTCAAGTTAAGGCGTGCAAATCTTGGTATTTATAGAAGACTGAAGCTAATGCATTTTTTAAGATAAGTGTGCCGCCATTTTCGACCAATAACTTGTTTTTGAAGACTATACTAATACATATGAAACTGGCAGTTGAAGCGCACGAGTTGCCGGCTGAAAATCATTGTACTCTCTATTTTTCACGTACAACAAGATTGGAAGTAGTGAACAGTGCTGCCATTTTAGTTCTTTTGCGGCTAGATTTAGCTGTTTTATTTGGGTTTCTTCTTCTTAATTGGCGCTGTAACCGCCTACGCGATTTTGGCCGAGTACAAAACAGCACGCCAGTCATTTTTCTTCTGTGCTAACTGACGCCAATTGAAAATGCCAAGTGAAGCCAAGTCCTTCTCCACCTGGTCTTTCCAACGCAGAGGAGGCCTTCCTCTTCCTCTGTTACCAGCATCGCGGCCCGCGTTGAATATTTTCAGAGCAGGAGCGTTTCTGTCCATCCGAACGACATGGCCAAGCCAGCGGAGCCGCTGAATTTTAATTCGCTGCACTATGTCTATATCGTTGTAAAGCTCATACAGCTCATCGTTAAATCGTCTGCGATATTCGCCATCACCAACGCGTAAAGGTCCGTAAATCTTTCGCAGAATCTTTCTCTCGAAAACTCCAAGAGCCGCCTCATCAGATGCTTTCATTGTCCATGCCTCCGCGCCATACACCAGCACAGGCATGATGAGTGACTTATAGAGTGTGATCTTTGTACGACGAGAGAGGACTTTACTTCTCAATTGCCTACTCAGCCCAAAGTAGCACTTGTTGGCAAGAGTGATTTATTTGGGCTTAGCCGGAAAAAATCCTGTTTAGCTTTTAGCTTTTTTCTTAACTTTTTCGTAAAATCAGTTAGCTTTTTTCAAAACTTACTCAGGGTGTGAATAGATACTCTTTGCGTCCGAAATCTGCAAGGGAAGACAGGCTTTTGAGCTCTTTCGCCACTCACATCCCCTGTAGGAATGAACGAACGGAAAGCAGTAGTTGCAAGACGGATGGGTCGCAGATTGACGAAAGTGTCGGTCGGTGGTTCTTTCATGCAGCGTGCTATTCATCAACCCTTTACTAAGGCTTCCCGATCAATGTATTTTTTGCCAGCATTACGGAAGCAGTCGTGTGTTAAGACTCTCGACGTTGCAAGGGAATTTTCTACAGTCAAACTCATTTGGGTACCAGGCTATATTGATATTGCAAGTAATCACTTTGCCGATAATTTGGCCAGAAAAGCTAACCTCGAGTTGATATAATCTTTATTATAAACCTTTGGTCATTGTATTGGAAGGACACGAAACTATTGCTTTCAAGCGATGGGGCTAAATATCACACCGAACCGTCACTGTTGCAGCTGTTTACAGAACAATGAGGTGGGATCATCTCGGAACTTTCTCTCAAGCTACCTAGATTTTGTGAGGCTATGAAAAATATTTACTTACGTACAAAATACTATCTTCTTTAGAAAAATATATCATTATATATATCTTAAAAATTTACTGCTATGAAGTTATAATAACGACCACAAATATCTGATTTGATGATTTAGCTTTTTTACCTAAAAGTAAACTTGTGATTTGCCTTTTTTAGCTCCAGTTCTTTGCCTGTTTAGCTTTCTGGCAACACTGGTAGTGAATAATAAACAGCTGACTTGTAGCCAATGAAATTGAGCGGGTTTGTTTACATCAACGGCATTCCACTCGTCTTATTTTGTCAGTTGGCTGCATTGACTGAACTGACGGAGTGGAGCCCATTTCTGAGAAGATCACAACACAGACACAAATTTTGCGCCGGAATTTTCATTAAAAAAATTTCAGTAAATCCTCTGATTGCCTTTTCATGCCACTTTGGCGTTGGTTTATTCCTCCGTCAGGTGAGAAGGTGTATTTTGAAACGAATCTCCGTCATCCCCTGTCAAAGTTGATAACATAACATAACATCATTACAATTCGTCTACCATTTAAGCAAACATTTTTTTCTTGTTTTCGCTAATTTCATATAATCTATTTTCGGCTTAAAAACAATTTCCAAGAATTTCCTTTTTGCGAGTAAATAAATTACAACACAAAGTCGTTTTTAAGAATGATACAAGCAAAAACGCAATTTTTATTCTCGTATACAATTTGTTTATTCCAAAGTACTCAAGTTCAACAAAAGCTCAAAGTCGCATAAAATTTGCAAAATGTATCAATTACGCATACTTAAGTTTTTTTCTTGAATTAATGCTTAACATTTGCTATATAATTACCACAAAGCAGCGTGTATACAATAACAAGAACACAATGAAACAAGTAGCCAGCGGATAATTAGATTGCGGAAAGGCTAAAAGCCACTTCAAAGAATAAGGTACACCTAAAAGAATTAGCGAGAGAAAAATAAAACATAAACCAAGTAAAAATGTGTAGGTTGTGCGCAGCTAATTTGTACAAAGCTTAAACAATAGCAATCAATAATTTTAAGCGGTTTAATAGGAGCGTCTGCACTTCAAGCGAAATTGAGGGAGTAAATAATTGCGTAAGAAAACAACGAAAAAAAGGAATACAGAATACCGCCCGCTGCATGACTACAAAGGTGTATCTCGGTCCACTTTATCGATTTCAGCAAAACTTGGTTCAATTATTTCAAAAAGTCTAACTCAGCATATTATCGAAAACGTTTGATATCGGGAAGAACACCTCCGCTTATTATGCAAAGGTCATTTAGAGAAAGTTGAAATGGCGATACTGATACGCTCCACCTTAATGTACATACAAACATATGTATGTAGGTGGTATACACAGAAATCGATGGAAAGAAATATTTGTTTGTCAGTTTTGGGTAGTTTAGTTATATGTATTTTAGGCTGGGCTTATTTCCCTTATCAACCTTCATAATTGTATGATGAAATTTTCGAAAACGTCAACTTTTGAATTAATTCTTTATATCATTAAACATGCGACATGTAAATATCTATTTTGGTTCTAATAAAGTTACCTCGAATCTTAATTAAAAAAAAAGCAAAGCAAACAAAAAATTAATAGTTCAAGTTTACGGGTATGCTGATATATAAATTAGCATATTTTATTGTACATATCTACAGTATCGGTCATATCTATAGCACGCCATTTCAAAGTAAGTGTTAGAATTTTTTTGAGTACACAGTTTTTTCGCTCCTTCAATTCTAGTCTGATAATTTGCAAGTTTCAAGTGGCTAAAAGTTACCGTTGATTTTTTAGAATTTTTTCCGCCAAAGGTGTTGCGGATTTCCTCCATATACGAATAAATTGAGTTTATTCATTATATGGAAGCCAATGCGACAAAAAAAATTCTAAAAAATTAACGGTAATTCGTAGCCACTTGAAATTTGCACATTGTCAGACTAAAATTGAAGGGGCTAAAAAACTGTGTACTCGAAAAAATTCTAGAGCTTCCGAGAAAAAAGTTTGAAATTTAGGTGTAAATTTGTTGCACTTTTTTGTAGTTTTCTGCAAATTATTAAACTTGGATTTATAGGGGGTTTGTCTGAGAATGAACTATATTTTAATTGAAAATTCTTAAAAATAAATAAATAAACATAAGTGGCACACAATATCACTTTGAAATGGTGTGCTATAGATATGACCGATACTGTATATATATGTAGGCACAAGAGTCTATATACATATGCATACATATTTACGTACACTCGCAAAAACCCTAACGAACTATTGCTCAATTCTAACAGCCTAAAATATGAAAATTGTATATTCCCTAACTGAACTCTTTTAAGATGGCATGAGTAAATAATAAAAACTGGCTTTACTGTCACAAGAGCCCTTACGACGTACTTGTTTGTATTTATATTTAAGATATGTATACCGTGTAAAATTTAAAATTTTTGGAGTTTAGCATAGCAACAGGGCAATATTGTAAACTCCTTGTTGCGCTGTCAATTTCATGTGAGATTTTTTGCATGTAAATATATTTGTATGTATGCACTTTCTACTACATAAATTCCTATGAAATAGGTTTAGTTTTAGGCCCAATTAAAGTTCTTAGAAACGAACCTTTGCTGCGCATATTTGTTGACACGTGGAACTTTTTTTTGCGTTTATTTGCCTTCGATACCCGTTTTCATAGCTTCTACGCCGCTTTGCGTTAAGATTTTGCTTGTATTTAAGCACATATTTGCGTAGAGAACCAACTTGAAAAATAATTGAGGCATAAATGAGCGTTCGTTTGTTTACTCGCCAACTACTCGAACTCATACTTAAAGCGCAGTTACCCACGGACGTAAAAACGTAAAACGTATCAGCTGAGACGATCTATCTTATGGCATCTGCGTGTTAACATAAACTCACCACCGCATGCCCGTGACGTAGACATTGCATCTCTCTCCTTCTATCAACAGCAAACTTGATATGTTTCAACGTACTTCTACGCTACGCTACGTACACGTTCGTGGGTAACCGCGCTCTTAGAATTTATACATATATTAAAAAAAATTCAACACGTGGTCACTTACTTAAGCCACTGTATATGCATGCATTAAGAGTTAAATCTTCTTAAACTGCTACTTACCAGGAATGGGAAAGGAAATTTTAAAATGGTGCCTAATTTGTGGAAAAAGTTTTGCCTAAAATTTATGCAATTATGTTGTCAATATTTTTGAAGCACCCCCACAGTTGTTGTTGACACTTTTCGTCTTCAATGCCTTTTGTTTTGGCATTTTGTATAAGTAAATTACCATATAACGCTTTTTAATGACTCTGACTAATGCGTGTTTAGCTTACCGATGACACAATGTAAATACTCAAATTGACTACAATTTGTCATGTCTATCAATTTATGCCTGGGGATTTTCACAAGTCTAACTAAGTCGGTACAGCTCTTCCTGCTTTTCGTATAATAAATCACGGCGCCTTTGTTAAGAGAATAATATTTAAACTATTGAGCGCATAAACCAAACCAAAACTAAATAATAAACCATAGTGTCGAGAGTTGTAGTAAAAAACTCTAAGTCCATAGACTTACGGATATTATAATAAGTACATATATTTAGTGAAACAAATAACAATACAGTGGCGGAAAAAATTATCGCAACACCATATATTGACTATTTAAAATTTTTTTTTATGTTGTTTACTTATAGCAGTTTTTTTTAGCAAAAAATATACTTAATTCTTTAACAAAAACCGTTTAACTAAATGTTTCAAACTTTGTGCAATTAAAAAAAATTCCACAAACTTTCGTAAAAATTGTGAGCTCTTTTAATTAGATGCCTTAGTAAGATTTTGAGTGTGCAGTGTTCTAGCCCATTCAATTCTAGTACTTATAATAAAATGCAAGTTTCAAATGACTATAAATTACCGTTGATTTTTTTGAGTTTCTTTGCCGCATTTGCCTCCCTTTTTATTTTTGTATGGAAGTAAACCGTAACATCTTCGACAAAAGAAAATTAAAAAAAATCAACGATAACTCTTAGCCATTTGAAACTTGCACTCAAAGTCCTTCAAAGAAATCTAAAAAAAAGCTCGAAATTTTTGCCGAAGTTTGTTGATTTTTTTTCCTATTGCTCAAAGTTTGAAAGATGGATTTATACGGTTTTGGTTAAAGAATAAACTATGTTTGTTCAAAAAATAATTTTTGTTAAAGAAGAAACCTTCTTTGCTTAAAAAATTACGAAAAGTTTAATAACAGAAAAAAATTGTGAAAACTTTGTGGTGCGGCTATAATTTTAGCCTCTGCCACCTCCTATTTAACATGACTTTGTTGTTTTCTTTATTTTCTTTATTTATATAGCCATTTTGGTTACGAAAAAGTTATGATTTTTACGGTGAGCTTCGGTTATGCTCTGTTTAATTGTATGAATATTCTACCAAAGCGTGAACGTCCTAAAATAAAAAAAAATAAAATGATTTGCGCACAGATCTTACAAACCGCCACACGCATATTTGCCACACAATCTTTTCAATGTATACATATGTACATATTTATGCCATTTGCTAAGTGGAATTGTAGACAGTGAATTGTGTTTAGAAGTAGAGTGATATGTGCATTTCATATACAGGGTGTTCAGAAAACTTAAAGAGATGGTAGATTGGAGGTGACCTTCCAGATAAAAAACAGAATCACCCCTATAAAAGAATCACCGTTTTTTAATTATTGATATTTTTTCAAAAAGTTAGAAATCTCACAAGAGTTCTAATTTTATAATGTTTCTTAATATGTATCTTTAAACTGCATTGCATTTGAATAAGGTAAAGCAGCTATCTGGAAGTATTTTACAGAAAAAAAAATTAATAAACTTATAAACTTATGCAGTTAAACAACCCAGGTGAAAAGGCCCAATTTTTTTAACTTAAAAAAAAGCATCACAACTTCAAACATTTTCACACTTTTATAGTAGAAAATTTTGTTCTTACCGTGGAGTTGTCCGCTCAATCCACCTTCTCCTTCATTTTGTCGTGGTTCTTATTGGACACCCTGTATACATACATACATACATTTGTACGAGTATATGTACATACTTATAAATCATTTCACACTCGTGCTCGTTTCGCCGTTGATTTTGGTTTTCAACAACCTTTTTTACAACAATTTTTTTTTTTTTTCGTGGTTTGTACACAAATAACACAAAACTGGAAACGCAGTCGAATGCGAAAGTTGTACGCCTTAAATACATATTTAGATAACTAAAATGTGCGTGTACTTTTTCTAATAGATAGCTGGTAATTTTCACCTTAAAAACCGACACACACACTACTTATTTAGCTATTCAAACATTTCACGGCTCCTTAATTTTGCAAGATTTACGAACATTTCCTGCTGTTTGCTTTTATTTTCAACATATTGGGGAAAACATTGCTGTTTTATTTTACTTTAGTGTTAGTAGTTTTTGTTAATATCTTCCGCACCTTTTCATCGCTTCCCTGACTTTATACAAGTACATAGTACATACATATGTACATACATATATACATATAAAAAATCTATGCAGCGTCGACACCCCGCATTCCTACATGGGTAGGAATGTAAGGAGGGCGCATTTATCATGTACATATATAATGCCATGTATCGCTGTATAAATGTATGTATGTACTCGTATATCATCTCTCGATACGCCCAGCAATTGAAAATGTCACTATTGCTATTCCATCAGCTAATTGACACAACAATCTATAATTACTTAGCGCATTACCAAGGAATTTTCTTCAATTGCTCATTTAATGTATGTATGTGCATTAGGGAGCTCCTTAAAAAATATTAATATCATGGGTCTCCCATTTATTTTGTTCTACGTAAAAATAGAGATATCCACGAAAGTTTACAAATTTGAAAAACATCTTTTTGAGGTCGCTACCAGGGTGTGAAAAATTCAAACTCTTTTTAAATACAAAAAAAATCGTGCCTTTGACCAGCCTATACCATAGCGAGTGTATGAATTTATATACAATACGTTGGTCAAAGTCAAAGTTTTGTCGAGTTTTTGCAATTTTTTTAAATAATTAAAATTTTCTCAAACCCTGATAGCGGCCTTTAAAAATTACAAAGCAAAGGGATGTCACACACCAAATTTAGATGTTGATATTTTTAAGGACCATAAATGCCATAAACCATAAAGGATTGTTCTATACCGAAAAATGTTATCCCTGTTTAGAGGTGGCTCAAAGCGCTCAAACTTTTCGATGTATTTTACGGGTATATGGCAAAAAACAATTTTTCGTTGAAATGGTATAGAATTCTTGAAAATCAATATTTTTCGATTGGAAAACTTTGTTTCTCTTCCGGAGACTTTGAATAATAATAAATATTTTTATACGACCCCTAAAAAATCCCAAAAAGGCAGTAAAAGGGCTAATAAAAAATCGCTAGTATTGAAAAATTGAAAATAAACAGTTTGGTTTTATTATTTGAAGTCTCCTGAAGCGAAACACAGTTTTTTCTACTCCCACGAAAAATATTTTTTCCACATAAAATATATGGGAAACTGTGGGCGCTTTGAGCCACCTCTAAACACTTTTTAATTTCAAAACAAACAAAAAATCAACGAACAGGGAAATAATTTTTGCGCTATAGAGCAATCCTATGGGGTGAGAGCATTAAACTTCCGCCTTTACTTGTTTACATGCATTTTTGGGCCACCCTAATGTATACATATACTTACGAACATATTTGTATCAATTAATTTGAATTCTAAAGGCACTTGCTTACATACAATAACAATTATGATATTATGTACTACGGCTGGTATTCGATAATAAATTAAATGAAAACATTAATTGGAATGTCTCAATTCGTATGCTCTCTATTTTATTGTAGGTTACTGAAAATAATTAATTAAAAAATATTCCCTCATATTAGTTATTAACCAAAAGTGGCGCCATTCTATGAAGAAAACATACTCTTCGTTCTCTTTTTAGTACTAAGTCAATACGATATAGCAAGTCCTCAGATGGGACACTAAATCTTAAAAAGTCCTAGTTCAGAACTATCAGTTTGTAGTGTTCCTGTCGAGGCATGAAATACTCTCACTTCGATTTTATCTCCATGCGCTCCTGACTCTGGGGAAGCAATGTACACCAGGTGGTGACAGGTAATAAGATCAACGGAAATAAGGTCAATTGACTTTATTTCCCACCCTGGTGCGAAATAAAGTCAATTGACATTATTACCTTTTTAAAAACGAAATAAAATCAATTGACATTATTTCTCTTTCAAACATTAAATTTGCTTAGCTTCGCGGCGGCCCGCGTCAGCGCGCCACACCGCGCGCGTCGCGCTCGCGCTCGCGCCCCGCGTACCC
>NW_016157584.1:195525-212546 GCF_001687245.7 Rhagoletis zephyria | reverse complement strand
GACATACTTTAAGCATTGTTGACGCTATTTCCATTTGAATGAGGAAATAGCGTCAATGACTTTATTTCCAAATTTTTGTTGACTTTATTTCGCTTTTGAAAAGGTAATAATGTCAATTGACTTTATTTCGCACCAGGGTGGGAAATAAAGTCAATTGACCTTATTTCCATTGACCTTATTACCTGTCACCCACCAGGTATTGAAAAATAGAGTAAATAACAAATTAAAAACTAATTTTATTTTAGCTCGGTGATGAAGCTACATATGTAGGCTTGTTATATGCTCTTCGGGCCATTAAAACCGATTCCGAAGTTCATTTCGCGGTAAATTTTTTCTTCTTCTTTTAGTCCTTGTTTCTGCTTCATATAAAAAGACCAGGCAGAGGTGGATGGCGTTGAAGTTTGTGCTCAACGCCACTCTACATAACCGATTAAGATTTTCGAGGACCTTAAATTTATATAGACAATGGCTAAAAATTACCGTTGATTTTTTAGAATTTACTTCGTCGCATTTGCTTTTCATATATCGAATAAACATAATTTATTTTTATATGGAAGAAAACCGCAACAACTGCGAAAAATATCCTAAAATTCGAAAATTTTTAGCCATTTGACATTTGCACTGCATACTCAAAATATTTTTAGAAAATCCAATTAAAAAGCTCGAAGTTTTTACGAAAGTTTGAAATATTGAAACTTGGATTTATACGGTTTTTGTTAAAGAATGAACTATATTTTTATAAAAAAATAGCTCAAATTAAGTAACAAACAAATACATATATGTATTGTATTTTTGTAAGTTAGGTGATAACTATGGGTGGGAAATTTTACGAAATTTCGGGCAAAATAGGGGAATTTCATTGTCGAAATCGGGGAATTCTCAAAAATTAGTAGGCTACCCTGAGATATGGCACCGTTTGGTTAGATTAGCTTCTCTTCGTGGTATCAAAAGCATCTTGAAAGTGTTGTGTGTCGATTTGCTTGCCTAGCCAGTGTGCCAGCCTTTTTTACAAAAGCTCCCATCGCCAACCATATGCCTGAAATGGCTTTAATTTAGGACAACAATTGATTTATTAGATCTATAAAGCGAATCCTCTTTGTGTGAAAACATCAAGGCGCACGCCACAAATCGGAGGAGAAGTTCGGCCAAACACTAACATATGTGTAAGCGCCAATCTATTATTATTATTATTATTATTCTAGAGCGAATTAGGTTTATTTGTAAGCTTAGGACAACCTGCTAAAGCGCCATTTTCTTCGCTAAAAAGTTACTATAATGATGAGCCTCGTGAGCCTGAGTGCTGGAGAAAACCCAATACTGAGTTCTGAGCCTTACACATCGCGCCGATCGTCCGGGTTCGTCGTGCTTAGCATACGCTTTCTTGCGCTTTGTATTGTCGTAATGAATCCATTTTTCATCATCGGTGAAAATACAATACAAAAAATATTTCGCTTTATTACGTTCAAAGAACATTTGGGAAACAGTGAAACGCCGTTCGACATCTCTTGGTTTGTGTTCGGAAAGCAACCAGTGTACGACTTTCTTTTAAATAAAATGTCTCGCAGATTCACGCCAAATTTTGCGGCAAGTTCTTCTTGGATTTGGTAGAGGTTTTTGTAAACATTGCCTCCGATTCGGCGTCTATAAACGTTGACGGCCTTCTTCGCGTCGGTACTAACGGGTGATTTTTTAAGAGCTTGATAACTTTTTTTGCAAATTTGCAAAATCTCATCGGTTCTTTATTTGAAACGTTAGATTGGTCCATGACATTTACTTTTTGAAGATAATTTCATTTAAATGTTGACCGCGGCTGCGTCTTAGGTNCCATAAATGCCATAAACCATAAAGGATTGTTCTATACCGAAAAATGTTATCCCTGTTTAGAGGTGGCTCAAAGCGCTCAAACTTTTCGATGTATTTTACGGGTATATGGCAAAAAACAATTTTTCGTTGAAATGGTATAGAATTCTTGAAAATCAATATTTTTCGATTGGAAAACTTTGTTTCTCTTCCGGAGACTTTGAATAATAATAAATATTTTTATACGACCCCTAAAAAATCCCAAAAAGGCAGTAAAAGGGCTAATAAAAAATCGCTAGTATTGAAAAATTGAAAATAAACAGTTTGGTTTTATTATTTGAAGTCTCCTGAAGCGAAACACAGTTTTTTCTACTCCCACGAAAAATATTTTTTCCACATAAAATATATGGGAAACTGTGGGCGCTTTGAGCCACCTCTAAACACTTTTTAATTTCAAAACAAACAAAAAATCAACGAACAGGGAAATAATTTTTGCGCTATAGAGCAATCCTATGGGGTGAGAGCATTAAACTTCCGCCTTTACTTGTTTACATGCATTTTTGGGCCACCCTAATGTATACATATACTTACGAACATATTTGTATCAATTAATTTGAATTCTAAAGGCACTTGCTTACATACAATAACAATTATGATATTATGTACTACGGCTGGTATTCGATAATAAATTAAATGAAAACATTAATTGGAATGTCTCAATTCGTATGCTCTCTATTTTATTGTAGGTTACTGAAAATAATTAATTAAAAAATATTCCCTCATATTAGTTATTAACCAAAAGTGGCGCCATTCTATGAAGAAAACATACTCTTCGTTCTCTTTTTAGTACTAAGTCAATACGATATAGCAAGTCCTCAGATGGGACACTAAATCTTAAAAAGTCCTAGTTCAGAACTATCAGTTTGTAGTGTTCCTGTCGAGGCATGAAATACTCTCACTTCGATTTTATCTCCATGCGCTCCTGACTCTGGGGAAGCAATGTACACCAGGTGGTGACAGGTAATAAGATCAACGGAAATAAGGTCAATTGACTTTATTTCCCACCCTGGTGCGAAATAAAGTCAATTGACATTATTACCTTTTTAAAAACGAAATAAAATCAATTGACATTNAGAGCGAATTAGGTTTATTTGTAAGCTTAGGACAACCTGCTAAAGCGCCATTTTCTTCGCTAAAAAGTTACTATAATGATGAGCCTCGTGAGCCTGAGTGCTGGAGAAAACCCAATACTGAGTTCTGAGCCTTACACATCGCGCCGATCGTCCGGGTTCGTCGTGCTTAGCATACGCTTTCTTGCGCTTTGTATTGTCGTAATGAATCCATTTTTCATCATCGGTGAAAATACAATACAAAAAATATTTCGCTTTATTACGTTCAAAGAACATTTGGGAAACAGTGAAACGCCGTTCGACATCTCTTGGTTTGTGTTCGGAAAGCAACCAGTGTACGACTTTCTTTTAAATAAAATGTCTCGCAGATTCACGCCAAATTTTGCGGCAAGTTCTTCTTGGATTTGGTAGAGGTTTTTGTAAACATTGCCTCCGATTCGGCGTCTATAAACGTTGACGGCCTTCTTCGCGTCGGTACTAACGGGTGATTTTTTAAGAGCTTGATAACTTTTTTTGCAAATTTGCAAAATCTCATCGGTTCTTTATTTGAAACGTTAGATTGGTCCATGACATTTACTTTTTGAAGATAATTTCATTTAAATGTTGACCGCGGCTGCGTCTTAGGTGGTCCATTCGGAAAGTCCAATTTTGGGCAACTTTTTCGAGCATTTCGGCCGGAATAGCCCGAATTTCTTCGGAAATGTTGTCTTCCAAAGCTGGAATAGTTGCTGGCTTATTTCTGTAGACTTTAGACTTGACGTAGCCCCACAAAAAATAGTCTAAAGGCGTCAAATCGCATGATCTTGGTGGCCAACTTACCGGTCCATTTCTTGAGATGAATTGTTCTCCGAAGTTTTCCCTCAAAATGGCCATAGAATCGCGAGCTGTGTGGCATGTAGCGCCATCTTGTTGAAACCACATGTCAACCAAGTTCAGTTCTTCCATTTTTGGCAACAAAAAGTTTGTTAGCATCGAACGATAGCGATCGCCATTCACCGTAACGTTGCGTCCAACAGCATCTTTGAAAAAATACGGTCCAATGATTCCACCAGCGTACAAACCACACCAAACAGTGCATTTTTCGGGATGCATGGGCAGTTCTTGAACGGCTTCTGGTTGCTCTTCACTCCAAATGCGGCAATTTTGCTTATTTACGAAGCCATTCAACCAGAAATGAGCCTCATCGCTGAACAAAATTTGTCGATAAAAAAGCGCGAAACACATTTCGAACCGAACACTGATTTTGGTAATAAAATTCAATGATTTGCAAGCGTTGCTCGTTAGTAAGTCTATTCATGATGAAATGTCAAAGCATACTGAGCATCTTTCTCTTTGACACCATGTCTGAAATCCCACGTGATCTGTCAAATACTAATGCATGAAAATCCTAACCTCAAAAAAATCACCCGTTAGTACTCACAGGTTGATATTGGTGTAGCATGCTTTCCGCAAGCCTCACACAGCAGCCGATGAATTTCAGCAGCACCTGTTTTTCAGATGGAAACAAAACAACAATGGTACCCGCAAATTGGCCGGAATGCTTAAACACTGCTGGTGCCCCCTGTTGATAACACAGGTCCACAAAATAAAATCGATGAAAGGTTCCTTTGACCAAACCTAGTCTATTACATCTTTTTGGGGTCGCTGAACACGAATCTGAAGTCCGTTTTTCTCCATCACCTCGGATTTTCTCTGTCACGTAAAATTCGACATGTTTTTTGAGGTTAGAAAAAAATCCAGACGTGATGGAGCAAAACGGACTTCAGATTCGTGTTCAGCGACCCAAAAAACATATCACAGACTAGGCTTGGTCAAAGGAACCTTTCATCGATTTTTTTTTGTGGACCTGTGTAATCTTTTAAAACGTACTTAAATGCTCCCCGAAAATGTACGATATTGTTGTCATATATGTATGACAAATATGCACATTTCGCACACCTAGATCCAAAGTGAGCTAACTCAAAATTCAGAGAGGGAAATATAACCGCTTGTGAATCGTACAGACTCAACGCAATTAATACCAAAACAGGTATAACAGTAGTTTTTTTGAGTTAATGTATATAATCATGAAGAACAAAATATTCGCATTAATTGGATGTATGAATTGATTTATGCAAAAAAAAGCCATACATTTTTTTTGAGTTGATCGCACTTTAGATCTAGGTGTGCGATATGTTAAATATATTCTTTAGATATGAATAAGAATAAAAATCTTACAATACACTGTACGCCATTTTCATTTCTTTTTTTCCAGGGTTTGATGAAACCCATTTTTTTTGAAAAGTCTGGATTATATTTAGAAAAGCGATTTATCAATTTTCCCAGATTGGCGATTTTAAGCGTTTCTTATCAATTTGAAGCATTCAAATCAATTAAAATCAATTTACATACAAATGTTTTTTGGGTGTCCTAGGAATATGAATTTGTAGTTTATTTTTTACGAAAAACGGCCGCTGGGGTCCGCTTTGTTTCAAAAAACATGGCAGGAACATGAAGGAAAAGTGCAAACAGTGTTTCTCAACAATGTTGCTATACAATAGTTCTTCTTGTTTTATTGCACCAAAGCGCACAGCGACCGTGTTTTGGTAAAACTAAATTGCGAATTCAGATTTCTCGAATCCCAACTATATTGGTATCAAACCAAAGATGAGTAGAAAGGCTGCTGACCAAAAAATATGATTATTTGTTAAGGTTGTTACATAGAAAAATATAATTTAACTAACTTTTGGTGCATCGGAGTTCAGAGGATTCAGCAATGCAAGTGGAACATTATGTAGTATTCCTTTATATTATTGTTGGTTGAGACCTATATATGAACTGCTATAAGTTTTAAATGTCTATGACTTCTTGTTTTGCCGTTATGAAATGTTGCTTGTAAATGTTTACAAAGTTTCCTAACAAAAAACTAATTTTCAAGGTTTGATGTTTTTATTTAATTTTCTTTAATAAACTTTATAACCTAAACCATTTTATTCCTATGTATACACATACTTTATTATGGGCATTTTTTTTTAAATGTTGCAAAACCACTTTTAGCAACATTTTAAAATTTTTGTTGCGCACAATTAGTGACAATGAAAATGCGATGAAAACGAATTGGTTCCATTAACGATCAAAACAACGCATACGGTACATAGAGAGAAAGAAATGCAAAATCGATTCATATCGTTCAGACTTGCGTCCTTTACACACTCAAGAGTATATAGAAATTTAAACTAACCCGCATAATTGATGCATCAGGATCGGAAAGGGGTGTGGGGTAATTATGTAGATATGACGAGCTTTTGAAGCGTATTGAAACTTAATGTCTGTAAATTGGAATAAAAAGTCCTTTAGCGCCTAAATTCGTTAGATTTCAAATTAAATATTTTTACTTTTTTTTTAATTTTATGGAACTAATTAGAAAAACACATATATACATTTTAAAAACAAAATTCGTGTTAACGAATCTACATATACGAGTATTTTTCAAGATTGATAATTTGTTGTATTGTCGGACATTACAATTATTGCCTATTGGCAATAAGTTTGTGTTATTTAAAACTTCAGCATTTCATTAAGCTTACAGCTTTCTTTAATTTTGTAAATTTCTCTTCGGTGATGCAACATTTAAGTAGTTTCATGAATAGCAGAAATCGAGTACAGCGTATCAAATTGGCCTGAAGACCAACTAAAGCAGCAAATCGAGCGATTAAAAAAATACACCCATTTAAAGCGATAGTGCCTCTAATAGATAAACAGAAATACATACACATAATTGTAAAATTAAGACAAAAATACATACATATGTATGTACATGTAACACTAGTCCATACAACGCTTTCAAACTAATCAAGCCGATTAAAAATACTTTGAAAATTTTCTCACTGTTTTATGTAGATATTTGATTACTTGAATGCTTCGCTGACCGCTGTGATTCCACCATCGTCAATTGCATGCATAATTGGGTCAGTGTTGTTGCGGACTCACCCATAATGAATTGCAGCTTGCCGTAGCCAAGTTTTTCGCACAATTTACATTTTCTTGCCAACTTGCTTTTCTTCCGTTGGCGGCGTTGTTTGTTTGATTCGCCGGTGAAACTGTCACTACAAAAACTTTAATTATAAACTCTTAAGCTTTCCGATGAACTCAGTGTGGCATTAGTTGAATAGTTAGTTGATTTTGATTTTGATTTTGCACAGCTGAACTTTGAATTTTTATGATTTTGGTTTTCTGCTTGAAAGGCGTCATGCGCTTTGAAGGGAAGTCAAATATGTAAAAGACTTTAGCGATAATAAGTAACTTTTCTTTTGTTAAGAAATTTAATTATCAAAGATGTCTTTGGAATCGTGTATTCAGATTTTTTTGCATTGCTGCTATCAAAGATTATGGAAAGGATGGGAAGTAATATTTACATATGAAGTAGTTCCATGGCAAGGGGGAAACGATGCAGGCGTGGGGTTTGTGCTTATTATGCGGTGAGTCGATAGGCAAATTACATACTTTTCATTTTGCAATCCTTCCACCCCAAACGAAAAAGTATATATGTATGTATACATATATACATGGGCGTAGCCAGGTAGGGGCAGGGGGGTGCTCGAGCCTCCCCCCTAACTTCCAAATTTTGCTTATATATATATCAAATAGTACCCTGAAATGCCAGCTTAATCGGGTCCTCCATTTCCCCGACATTTGGGCGACATCTACCTCTCGAACCAACGAGGTTGATCTCTAGACTTTATAGGAACTTTGCAAAGTTTTTATAGCTGTCTGGACACACAACATTAAAAGTTTCTTGACGCACAACATTGAAAGTTTCTGGACACAAAGCGTTGTAAAATAAGGAAGACAGATGGAGATGAAGGCGAAGAAAAGGATAAAGATGGAGATGTGGATGAGGATGAAGATTTAGGAGAAGCTGATGACGAAGTAGTTATAATTTAGTTTTTGCTGAAGATTTTGGTCATTTTCTTCCGTATAAAAAAAATCGTCGAACCTTCTTTGTATGGAAGAATACCACCAGCAAAAAAAGTGCCAAAAATCAACGGTAAGTCCTACCTTCTTCACACTTGTACTCTATCAAAATTCAATGGGCTACAGAACTGCATACAAAATCTTTCTAAGAAATCAAATTAAAAAGCTCGTAATTTTGATAATCTGATTGGCTTTCTTCCTGTATAGCCAGTTCTAGGACTGCTGGCGTATTTATATCCCCAATTGATCAACTCTCCTTTAATTTTTCAATTACTCTCTTCATATTTGACAACGTTGGACAAGGTATATAAGTCTTCTGTAGTTCAAATTGGCGAAGTAAAATTAAAAGTATAATGTGTGTCCCATCGTGTTCAACCGGCATTCTGGCTTTGTGATGCGAAATCGCTGTCCGTTGTGAGCAGTCAGGTGAACAGAGAGTAGCCTGATGTAATTTCTATTTAATAGAATAATATCATTTGCTTTGAAAAGGTAGCCGAAGAGCCTGGACTGTTTGTGACCACGCACTGTTTCTCAGTAGTTACGGCTGTCGAAGAAGACCAACTCCGGTCCAAATAGGCAGTTAACAATTTTTCTCGTGCCAACTCGTTAGCGACCTCATTGCCTTCGATCCCAAAGTGGCCTGGTACCCAGCACTGTGTTTATTTTCTTCTTGGTGAAATAATAATCAATAAACTTGGGATTTCTTAGCTTAAATTTTGAATTCACCGTTCCACTCCGCCCACCTTTTTAACTTCATACAATCCTTAACACATACCTATTTATGTTCACACATACATACATATTTTCTTTCGTTATCAAATGCAATTAATCAAATTTGTGCTAGGAACACATCGAAAACAAACATATTTCCAATCGATTTGCACATAAATGACATTTCAATTTTCTCACCTTCGGCCACTGGCTGATTGTAGTGGGTGGATGGAAACTATTGAAAACTTTTGCTCCACATAAGCGCTATCGCACTTAATCAACAGCTAAATGAGACTCCAGAGAATCCATTTGTGTGTGTGTGTGTTCATAAGAACCGATTGACGTTGCTTTATTGCCCCCAAGTGAAAATTTTTACTACGAGTTGGTTAGCGTAAATGCATGTTTGTGTTGGTACGAGTACAAAATTATTGCTGAGTTCAGCGGGTGGTGCTGTGTCATTAGACATTTACACCCAGCATGTGAAACAACGATGGCTAGTAATTTCCGGTTAGGATGAAAAGTGAAATATAAAATGATTTGGAAGAAATGCAAGCATTTCGTGCTCAAAATTTTGCTTTTACCACCGCAAAGCAAATCAAGAAAATTTGTGGGAAAAACTTTTGTAGCTGACAGAAGCGTTGTTGTAGTTATTGTTATTGCAAACTTTTGCTGTTGTTGCTTTTGTAGTAGTAATAAACCACAAGCGAGTATTTGGCATTTGGTGCGTGTTTATTTATGGCCATTTGATGAAGTTTTTGCCATGTAATTCATTTATTGAGGATTTTCTCAGGCCACCAAATCACCAAATCACCAACTCGACTACTCGCTAACTCTTCATTCCTCATCACTATTCACCAATAAACAAACAGGAATGCGGCTCAAATTGGTGCCACAACTTGTTTCTGCTTGCCCATTGAATTTCGAAATATTCACATTTTTATTAAATAGAAACTGTGAAAAATCAATTTATTTTCTTCTCACAAGCATTAAGCGCCTGCTTATCCACGCAATTGCGCTTACATTTATAATACACATACATATAAAATGTCTACACACATATGATAAATTTAATGAATATGTCAGGGGCGTAGCCAGGTAGGGACAGGGCCGGCAGCTTACCTCCCATACAGTTCAGTAGACAAAATCGAATTTAAACAAAAAACACAATTAAAAAAATATATCGTAGCCTGGATAAAAGATTTGATCAGGGGATATCTAAATATTTTTTAAATATTTCGATGCTGGTGTATGGTACTACTGAATTTCTGCCATGCTCCGTGCTGCGGTGAAGTCGATGAGCCTCTCTCCATTGTCCGAGGTGTTTTCATAAAAGTTGAATTCCGACTGTTGGACCACATGCGGACAACAGATACCCGCTTGTAGGCGAGCATACGTTTCTGAGCCTTTAAAGCCTTATTTTCTTCTTCAGTGACTCAAGGCACGGGTCGATTACCACATCTCGCACATGGGTTGCTCGAGTTGCCCAAATGAACGATGATGCAAGAGTCGGGACTGAGTGTTCTAATCGAAAAATTTGCCAAAAAAATCCAGAATGTTCATTACTGACATAAAACTAGAATATATTAGATATGTTGGCCACCCATTGCGTTGCTTCGCAGAGACCATTAAGGTTCATAGCGTTACCAGATAAACTACGACCACTTTGGAAATCTAATCACTGCGTGCCAGGAGCAATTTAGAAGACCGCTTGGCAAACTGGAACGACTTCTTATACCCTACTCTGGCGACGGCCTCCACCCTCTGCGCATTCCGGATCATAGACAAGTCGAGTTCCCGTTTAATCGCTTGGAGGGAAATCGGCACCTGTTCTATCAGCATGATTTCCAACAAAGTACCCTATATGGTAAGCTTATCGCCCTCCTCGTTGCCCGCGACGCCGTTGTGCTCCGGAATCCAGTACAGATGTACGTCACTATTGGTATATAGTAAATCCAGAGCATTCATGCACTCTGCCACACATCTAGGGGAAGTGCTGTGCGATGGTAGCGCCTTTATCACCGACTGACTGTCGATATAGATATTCACCTGCTTATTTGCTGAATTACTGTTCAGCAGGTCCCTCGTCATCCTTATGGCCAATGCCTCAGCCTGGAAAATATTGGAGTAGTTTGGCAGCTTCAAGGATTTCTGGAGGCCGAGCTCCGCGCATACGACTGTCGACCCTACGCCCTTCTCCATCTTCGATCTGTCTGTATAGACATACACCGAGCCAGCACTCCTCATGCCCTCACGCCACGACCATCCGGCATCACATAGTCAATCCGTCTAAGTTGACGCTATACAATTACCGTAAGACCTGCACACAAGCTGATCCAAAGCATAAAGCCTGGCGGCATGTTTTACTACTATAATTATAATCTTAGCCGATAGGCCCGCCGGCAAAATATGGAATGTTTTCTTCTTCATTACTGCCCACCAAACCAATACCCCATGGAACAGTATCGGCCTGACTATCGCCGTAAAAAAACTAGTGAGAAAGACAAATGATTGAACAAAATAACAATGAAAAAAATTATTAGTAATTAGTTTACTAAGCTGCCTATCCCTCCTCACCTCGTCGACATTAGATTTTAGCTACGCCCATAGAGTATGTGCGAGTGCATTTCGGCGTGGTGTGCGTGCATTTGCAGTTGATGTCATCAGTCTTATAATGACAATAAATTACAAACACTTTTTTGTCAACGCATCCATCATTGGTGCTGCGGCGATGTACGAGTAGGTATTCGACGCTGCTGCTGTGATTGTTGTTGCTCTTATTAAGTTTGCGCCCTTTGATTACATACATATGTACGTCGTGTTCCCAAACGACTCGCCGCCGTATGCGTCACGTATAGTCTATGCCATTCACGCGCCGCTACTTTATATAAAACTCTGCACTCGCTGCTGCGTGCGTCTTCTCACCGCCCACCTCAGCGTTTTTTTCGAAGTGTTGGAAAACTTTTGCACCCGATTTTAGTAGACTTGCGTTTTTTCCCCGATTCCATTCTTTGTTGGGATTTCCTCAATTTATTGCAGCCGCCGCTATATGTGAATTTTCGAAAATCCTATACGCTACCTCAGCTGCGGAGGCCTACGTACATACATATGTACATTAGCATGGGCCGAAAATCCGCTTTTTTAGAATTTTGATTGGTAATAACAAAAATATTGTTCATTATGCTCTAAAAATAATCTGTGCGAAAGATGACAATTTTTTGTCAATATCTTAGGCTCGCCCAAGTCCATCAGCTCAATGTGCTCAAAAAATAAAATTTAATGAATATATTGATTAAAAATTTTTTTTACTAAAATTGCAATTATCTTCGAAAGTATTAGTCCGACATAATTTGGTATATGGACCGTTTTTGAGGAGAATCGAAGTAAGCTAAGACATTTTTTTTAGCACTTCAACTTTGATGGACTTGGGCGATCCTAAGACATTGACCAAAAATTGTAATTTTTCACATAAACTGTTTTTAGAGCATAATGAACAATATTTTTGCTATTACCAATCAAAATTCTAAAAAAGCGGATTTTCGGCGCACGCTAATGTACATACATACATACATATGGTGGGGACTTACTCTCAGCAATTGTTCGATTGTTGCACCGCATGTGGATGATTTCGATTTTGCCACAGGCGTGATGGCGTAATGTGTCGCCAGTGTGTTTTTAGTGTGCTGTGCTGCAGCGGTTGCTCGATGTATTGTGAATTGTGCCTTTCGAAAGTGTTGTTTTTTATTCGAATTTCGTGCTTTATTTTCATTTTTTCTGTTTTTGTTGCAAACCGCTGTGTTTTTGTTAGCAACTTTTAATTGCTACTTTTACGAAAAAATAGCGACATTTCATCGATTATCTCATCTTCCAGCTTAAATTCTTACCTCAGCATTTGTGTTGTGTTGTGGTGTCATCGATTCTCTTAAATTATTCTATTTTTTTTTCGGAAACTTTTTATTTATGTGTGTACGTATGTAAATACGCGTGGCAATTAGAAAGTTTGTTCTTGTGTTTATAGTTATTGTTGTTGTTATTGCTGTTGTCATCAAAGTTTCGCTGGTTTGTATACTTAACCAACAACCAGGTGAAGTTCACAGTTCATGCCACACGCACACACACAGTTACAAACACATACTGACTGCAACTATTTCTGTACGAGTATTTGCCCTGCAAAGTTCCCTGCCATGGCTGTGTCACACAAGTAAGTGAAATTAGTTGCGACATTTTGTTTACAGTTGGCTTGAGTTGTTAAAGTTGCAAAGAGCATCTCTTTGTTGTTGAACAAGTGGAAATTGCGCTGAGCGGCATTTTTGTGAGAAGAAAAGCGATTAAAGCGCTGTGTCAGCGGAAGCTTAATGTTATTTGCTTGGCGTACGACTTCTGACCATTCTTGTAAATACCGGCATTATTTTATTAAATTTGCGAAATTTGGGTTGTAAAGACAAATATCTTTCGTTTTATTTAGCGGATATGATAGGCAAGGAACCAACTGATTGGACCTTATCAGTGTGGCTTCAGACCTGGTAAGTCCACCATTGACCAGATTTTCACAGCGCGAAAAATTCTGGAGAAGACACTCGATATGCAAATCGACACACACCATCTTTTTGTTGATTTTAGAGCTGCTTTTGATAGCACGAAGAGAAGCTGCCTGTACAATGCCATGTCTAAATTTGGGATCCCCTCAAAACTAATACGGCTATGTAGAGTTACGTTGAGCACAACTTACAGCTCCGTCTAAATTGAGAAGGACCTCTCTCGACGCCGTTTGAGACCAAACGAGGTGTTAGACAAGGCGATTCACAATCATGCGATTTTTTCAATCTGATGCTGGAAAGCGTTATAAGAGCTGCCAATCTGAATCGCAGCGGCATCATATACAGCAAAAGCACGATGCTGCTGGCGTATGCAGATGATATTGACATCGTTGGCCTGAAACTCAGGGATGTCAGCGCAGCATTTAGCAGCTTAGAAAAAGAAGCTAACGAGGTTGGTCTGGCGGTGAACGAGTGTCAATTATTTGTGTTGGTATTAAATTAGCATCTGACTTGAAGAAACTTCACAAATTGAAAAAACCTCTTTTAGTAAAAAAATGCAGGTCTCGTGAGCTTAAAATCTTAAATTAATTCTAAATAGTTGTTGGTGTTGTAATGTAATGTCTCTGTAGAAATACCAATCCGGTTAGGTAACCAATAAGCAACTTGACGTTGACTCTATTAAAAAAAGAATTACGAAAAGAATTACCAAAAAAGGCTGGCCTTTCTAAGGCCTCTTACCTCTGCCTAGTACTTACTGCGTTCTACAACAAAAACCCAAAAAAATCAGAGTTCCAAACGTTGTGCAAAATTAGAAAAAATTCCGCAAAATTTCATTCAAATAATGCACTTTTTATTTACGCTCTCTAGAAAAAAGTTGAGTATGCAGTTTTCTAGTTCATTCAATATTAGTTTAATAAAGTGCAAATATGAGGAAGCTAGGACTTACCATTGATTTTTGACAAACTTTTTTGTATCGCACATTTTTTCCATATAAAAAAAATTATCGTACATTATTTTATAAGGAGAAAATGACCGACACCTTCAGCAATAAAAATTGCTAAAAATCAATGGCAGGTCCTAGCTACCTCAAACTTGCACTTTGTTGTACTAAAATTTAATGGGGTAAAAAGCTGCGTACTCAAATTTTTTCTAAAGAGTGCAAACAAAATGTGCAAAATTTGAATGGAATTTCGCAGAATTTTCTTTAATTTTGAAAAGGTTTGAAACTCTGATTTTGGGGGTTTTTGCGGTAGAATTAACCATATTTTTATAAAAAACTACCGAAAAATTTAATATTTAGAAAATAGCTGCCACTATTGTAAAAAATTCCCTGTACCTAAACTTTATTGACGGACTGTATGTACGGGCTCAATAGATTTTCCGTGCCTCTTCAAGAAAATTCATTTTAATGTTCCTTTACGAATTCTTCGTTGTAATGAATTGTTTTTGTGTGGGTATTGCCAAAACTGTTTTTGGGATGAATGCTTCTCAATTTAATGCTTATTTTTCTTCCTTGGACTTTGATTACTCTAAGTCTACTTTTAAGAATTCTCTTACAAGACTCTTGTCATAAGGTATATGTGTACGTACATACATACGGGCCATTCCATTGTGACTACTGGGACATTTTACTCCAGAATGTGACCAATTGTGAATTGTGAACGATAACTAATGTATAAAATTGCTTTAACAAAAATACCAAACGATTTCTTAGTTTTATGTAACTATCATTTGAATGAATGTGACTAGTGTGACACTGAAAAGAACACTCTTTTACCTTTGTTTTTTTGTGTTGTAAAATTTGAATTATACGCTTTTGTTTTAAATAAAAACTAGGTTTATATAATCTTCATAGAAATATTAAAAAATATTTAAAGTTATGCTTGGTGGGATATCTCCTTTTTACTGCTGTAAAGTAATTATTCATGAAATAAAAGTTTCCATAGACATAAATTACAACTTTTGATTTTTTAATATTTTCCCAAAGGTTAATGAGATTTAATCATCTAAAAAGAGGTTACTACTGAAATAGAGATAGTTAGGGCATATTTAAATTAATGTCGTTTTCCTCTTTTCAATGGAATGACCCATATGTATCTATCATATAGTCTGTAAGCATCCTTTTTGTTGATAGATAAACAAATTACTAAATTTATTTTGTAGTCACTTCAAATTTGCACTTATGTAGAAAGTTTGAGATTGTATGGTTGATTATAAACTATGTATTTAAAAACAAAATTCCTAAAATTTACAAAAATGCAAAAATAAATGCAAAAAAATGCCAAAAAATTGTTTCTGCAAGTTTTGTGGTATTTAAGCAAGAAGAACTAATAGTTTTGTTTTTTATGTTTTAATTATTGATAAAAAGATAAAATTACTTCAGTTTTTTGGGTTTACTTGAGACATTTGGGATATTTTTTTTTTAATATTTTCGGGATTTATTCAAAGCTGTTCGCTTAAGTTCCCACTTTGCTATTTATGATTGCCTAAAAATTTAGAAACTTAAAATGGAGGTGTTTCTTGCTCAAAATATTAGATGTCTACAATTGACTACAATCTAACCTAATTCAGTCTTACCTTAACAAACCTTATCTGAGTAATACCGAAGGATTATAAGCAGTTGTGTGTAGCCTAACTACGAGATTTGAAACAAAATGAAATATGCACAACTTTATTGTTATATTATTGTTTTAACTTTGCTTCGCAAAACTTATCATCTTTTTACGAAAATTTTTATCAAAAAAAACTTTATCATCTGGCCAAGGCTGAAGAAATATACTGCAGCCAGTATTTATGCAAATCAGAAAAAATTGAAGCAATTGAAATGCTAAAAATATTCCACATCATTGTGTCCCGCAGTGTGCTTACAAACACATGCGTTCATATATAGATATAGTTAAGTATGTATATACGCATGTATTTTACTTTATTTATTTATTATTTTTGCCTGTGCGTCTGTGAAAATCGGCGTGTGAAACAGCGCAACAACTTCCTTTCGTAAAAAATTAGTTCAAATTCTAAAATTAGTCGTTGCCTCTGCACTCGTAGCGTTGGCTGTATGCAGGCCGCAAATGTATGACGCAGCTTTTGCTGTCAGCCATAGCCGGCAACAGCAACCAACGGAGCAGCAAATGTTGGCAGCAAACTAGAGAGATGATTGTTGGAAAAAAAAAAATAAAAAAAAAATGAAAAACTGCAAACACTTGTTGGAAGTTCAGATATACCGTTTACACGACTACATTAATTAATACATACGTATGTACTCGTATTTATGTTAGCTTACGTGTAGGCATGTGTTTGTTAAAAGAGCTTTTATGCGCTAAAGAGTAGTGTTGCAAAACGTAATAAATATTAGAAAATCTAATGAAGAGAAAATGTGGTTCGTGAGACGCTGAATCCATTGAGCAATACTGGCTCATTTTCTAAATTTGTTGGTTATTTATTCAATTATTGAAGAAGATTCTTGCGCTTGATATGCACGCGGTCTTTCAGTAATACCTATGTATGTGAGTTAGCTTCCTGGATGAGGCGTGAGGAGAAGAAAAAGAGGAAAGGCAAACTTCCCAATCGATTAGTCTGTATTTCTGAAATATTTTCGGGGTTGAGAACGAAGTGATACACAAGGTTTTTAAACCATAAGCTAGCGAATCACACATTGCCCAGAAGCAAACCACGCGCGCCGAACCCCAGCCTTTTACTTACTCGGCGACAATTATTCAATATTGTCTTGTTTTACTGAAATATCGGCCATACAGTTACCAGCTTTATCAGAGTATCCTGCAAGCCAAATAACCTTCACTATGAAGTAATCTATTACGACTGAGAGAGAAGTCAGATGTCCCACAACCATTTTTATACCCGAGCGCACTTGTGCACAAGGGTATATTAATTT
>NW_016157584.1:180211-195425 GCF_001687245.7 Rhagoletis zephyria | reverse complement strand
TTTTTTTTTTTATACCAGAAGCAGAGGTGCGCGTTAGTAAAGAATTTTCATCAGCTAACCATCATGTAAAACATTTCTTCTTTTATACGTTTATAGCTCAAATCCAGAAACTAAATACTCATCATCTAATCATTAACACATGTGTAATTATATTTGTAAGCGTACAGGTTTATAGTAGTATGACACTTTGCCTTGCCAGCAACAGTTGTGTTACATAAAATGCCATTTTGTCATATTGCCTATCAACACTACGTATAGACCAAACACCGGTGGTTGTCAGCGCTTTTAGCGGGAATAGACTTCACCCATTAAATGAGTTAGTGACATTTGGATTGGCGCAGTGGGTCGGTCACACATTCATACACAACTAGGTATTTGCAGCGTAAATAATTGTTGTTGCTGTTGCATGATGATGATGATGTGTGTGTGTGTGTGTTTATGCGTATAGCAGTCAGTTGCTTTTATGCACACCTGGACACATTAGCTCCATCATCGTTGCTGTCCCGACCAACGTACATACCTAACTCCCACTTTTACGGCAATTATGTCGCTTATTTGCTGTAACCACCGCCGTTGCTGCGATTGTAGCCGCTATACTCGTATTTATGTACATACCAGCAGCGTTGCTGTTGAGGTAATATTTTACCGAAATTGGTAATTTATTATTATGTTTGGTAACGTTTTTCCAAATTTTTATCGCTAATTTAAAATTACGAAAAAATATTATTTAAAACATTCCTAGGTCAGTGTAGATTAATATGATTAGAGAGTAGACTCCTCCCACACATCAGGCCACTGGGATCCATAGTGGAGTTATCGACCAATTTATACAAAGTTAATTTTCAGCTGTTGGATTTCTGTAAGGCCTTGAAATGGTGCCTACCCAAGTGGGCATTATCTTATGCTTAAAGTCGCACAGTGGTAATGATGGTGATCCGATGTATCCGTCTCTAGTCTCATCATGAGATTCCTTATAAGGAAGTACATTATTTTGTTTAAGCTTTTGTATCAAGAAAAAAATTGCCATTATGTTGTTTGTGTAAATACATGGTAGTGTCCAAGGAACTTGGAAATCTGATATTTCAGGGTTTTTTATCTCACTCTTTCCCCACAAAATGATGAAGCGGGTAAATATTTCGGTAGCAAACATGGGTTCTTCGTTTTCTTTGTTTACAAAAACTCTAGAAAGCCGTAGGAACTCCGTACTGCCTTACCTCACTCTTTCTTCAAGAATTAATGGAACGGGAATATATTTCTGCTGCAAACATGGAGGCAACCCATGCNTACTATCGAAATCTTTACGAAGAGGCCAAAAGTAAAATGCCTCTAAGCCTAATATCCGATTATTTCCAAAATTAATAGAAGTATGAAACATTCGAATTTTTATCTCATTCATTCCTGTAACTATGAAATTTTTCTTTACTGAAGAAATATGTTTTTTTTGCTTACAAGCAACAAAATTGTCACAAAAGAAAAAATGTTGTTTTGTTGGATCGTTCGTTAAAGTTACAAAAAGCACATTCTCTGCTCTTCTTTGCCTTTCCTACATCTACCGACGTTCATATAGGTTAGCATAACTTCCGCAATATTATTGGCATAGTGGCGAATGGTAAAGTTCATTTACCACCTGCAAAAGGCTCCGCAAGCATTATCCGGAGGTTGCAAAAATATCATAAATTTAATGAAAGAAATGTTTGTACATGCCGCAGTACATACATAGCATGCATTTAGGCGCTGGGTGTTAGCAGTGGCGCCTAAACAGTTATCATTGCTGCACCCTTCGGCGTAAAAAGCGATTCGCCGAGTGACCAGAAAGCTGCACAGACTGCCCAATCCCAATCCGCCTTTTGCTTTCACCAGCGGTGAGATTCCGGTAGCCATCGGGAAGACGAAAGTCCCCAAAGCCATTGGACCCGATGGAATATGCTTGATGATACTGAAAAAATTGGATCCCCACTGGGGAAGTGGTCCCGCTATTTAAACCGAGGAAACCACCCAAAAAAGGAGATTATTATCGTACGATAACAGTCCCTGCAGCGAAGACACTGGAGGCTTTGCTACTCCTGCGCTATAAGAACCACCTGACCAAAGCTCCCTCAGCCGCCAGAGTGAGTCTCTATTTTCTCTTATGGGGATGACTGCTCGATAATGGTGTCCGGGAGTGGACTTGTGCTCGAAAGTAAACGGTTACTTCTCCTAAATATTGCGCTTCTTCACTGTAAGGAGCCCAACCCTTTCCCCTGCGAAATCCTTCTCAGCCCTTTTTACTACCTGGACAAAGGAGGTCACACTACAGCAGGGAATTCACGTCGAAGGCGTACTAATTTCGACGGTGAATAACCTAAAAATTCTCAGATGTGCCCAATGAGTGCCCGGCGTGAGGAGAGTCATCTCACGACTCGAAACACCTCTACGCGCACACCCTAAACCCCACTCAACTAACGCGCGCTTCTCCTTATGGACCAACCATGTTTTAGTGAGTCTCCCGTTAGTTGAGTTTGACGACAACGACTGCGGGACAACAACAACCAGACATTAAAATGAAGTTGATTAATTAAATTTTTGCTCCTCATCAGTTGAAATTGTCATTTGCAACTTCCTCATTTACGATTTTTCGCTTCATTGAGCGATATGCCTGAACCATTAAGCTTTTAATCTGCAGCACATCCACCCACGGCAACTCCATCCAATTTGCCATTGAGAGATTCATTAATTATGCATCTATGTAAATATCTACTTATGTGCTCATCAAAATTTATGCATAAGTATATGTACTCTATGTATGACTCTGTCTGTTGCTTTTGTTATTGCGCTCCGGTCAAAATGGGTGGCGACGGCACGTCCGATTGCAATTAAATTTAATGGAACCTTATTATGCAACACAGACGACCACGAGCCAAGTAGTTTATGTTCTTTTTGTTGTATAAACGTACTACATACTTTAGGCTGGATCGCAAACAAGTACCGCCCCTTCCCATGGATTGAAAGTTTACTTCGAGAGGATATTGGCATCACACAAATTTTCGCCCTAAAAAGAACCAAAATCATGTTTTCTTCATATATATGTTTATTTTACTTGTATCTCGATTTGAAATTGAAGAACTAAAAACGCAGATTTACTGCGATTGAGCTTCTCTGGTATGTGTGCGATACACAAAACAAATTTTTCATGTGAGACTAGAGGCCTTACGGTAACTTCGGTACAACTTGTAGTCAAACCTTCAACTTCAAGTCGGCATGGGTTATCGTCATACTACAGCAATAAAATGTTCTATATACACTAATTAGGTCAAAAGGAAAGAAAATTTCTGGGACACACTAATGTACGTATGTATATGCCTTGTAGATCCAGCGACATGCTATTTGCATTGCAGCAAACAAAGCTGAGATTTCAGCACAAATTTTGCATAAACTTCAGCAGACCGGCAACTACATGTGAGATACCGTACCGCCTATAACCAGATGACCCGCCGAATGAACAAACAATTGCATAATACGAACGAATAAAGAGATTTGCCAGAGTCTCTGTGTAATTAGAAGCAAAAAGTTGATGCGTTTCAGAAAATTAATATTAATTAATGGTACTTGCAAAGGACGTTCGAAATAGAGAATAATTTAAGCACTCAAAATTTATATATCGTCACGGCTATGCACAACCGCCCATCGCTTGCAAAACCGCTTAAATCGCCGTAGAGCCAAAAATTAGATTTGGTGACGCTGTACTCCAGACATCGAGCTTAATATAAAATAACAGCTAGCTAAAATTGCGAATATCAAATCAGCGCCGTTAAAGAAACTTGGATTTTTAACGCTGCTGTAAAATTTTAACGCTATTGAAATTGGCCGATAATCGGTTTTGTAAAGGCATCGACGATATTATTGTCAATGTGGAAACTGAACTTCAATGGCTCCTTGACAATCAGTCGCTAAAAGTGGCTTTAATTCTTACTCAATATCCCTACCGAACCGTGATACAAAATTTGAGATCCCTTAATATATGGTCGTGGACCACCATTCTTATATTGCCTACATACTTTTGTCAACAATTTTGGCTTTTAAGGAATGAGCAAAAAAGATGCCTATAAATTTACTGCAGTGTGCACAGCACACTGGCCCGTTGGGGTGCATTCCGAAAGGAAAGGAATCAGTTCTGTCGCAGTTGCGATGACCCGGGCTCAAAAGATAAAGTCGGGCACTTCTTGCGCGAATGATCAGCCTTCGCAAGGAAGAGGCTAAAGGCACTCGGGAAACCATTCATTCCTGCAGAGTATTTCAGAGTGCAGCTGGCTCTCTCTGTATGACGTGCTAAAATTTATTAAAGCTGCTAAATGGCTCTAAGTTACACGAGTTGTGGAATCAAAATGGCAAACTTTCTCTATGTGCTCTCTCTTAGCCCACGCCAGAAGCAGGTGAGATGGTTTCGCCTTACCTTAATCGCAGAAAAGCCAGAGATCGGCCGAGCAGATTCTCAGATCGTACCAGTTGTTCTTACATGCTCGCTGAAGTCCTACTATATTTTCGCCGGCGATACGAAATGTGGGGAAAATGTGGCCACAGTGCTTATATATATCGGTCTGTTGAAGACTGCCTTCAGGCAGATCAGGTATGGGAGTCGAGGGGCGAATAAATTGACCTCCGATGTGATTGCAGCTTTTCGACTTTGGCTTTCTTGGCTACAACATGATCGATTTGTTTTCTCGTTGTTCGATTTGGAGACAGCCACGCCCATTCAGTGGCGTATTAAGTTAGAGGAAAACATTTCTCTTATTTGTCTTCAAGCCAATCCGATATTTTGACGAATGCAGCCAGCTCCTCCAGTAACAAGGGGCCTAAGCTATCCTGGTCCTCGAAGAACTGGTTCCCTACGAATCTGAAATGCTTTCTCCGTAGCCTTTATACTTTCTACAGAAATCTGTATACGTTGCTTTGAACCATTCTGTTAGTAACTACTCTGAACTTTTACTCACCTTCAAAAGCAGGAGGCTTGCACGATGGTATTTAAGATTGTCGTATGGTATCTAAGCGAAAATCTTAAAATCATTTCGAGTCTGCCGTTGCCGACTTGAGGTACTTGAAGACAGATTGACAGTATATGTCAAGCCAGGTTTGAATTTCTCCGTTGCGTGAAAGTGTGTCAGAATCCCAGTCTCTTTTTAAGTTGTAGCCAAAGTTTCCGCGATATGATACTCATATGATACTCATAGCCAAATTCCCACACTCTTTGAAATTAAAAGAGGGATCCAGTACACCTCCTAAGCCTTAGAGTTCTGTTACCTGAAGAGCGTTTAAATTTTATAGTTTGAATGTCTGGAAGAGTCTAACGCCGCCCAGGGCCTAGAGAGGACTGCTACCATTACTTTAAGTCGGAACGGATCATCCACATCCTACAGCAGTAAAGCTTTATAACACACAGGCAGCTTACTTGGGCAAAAAAATTCCTCTTGCTAAATGTGAAAGTTTGTGGGTAAGTGAGTATGTTTGTTGCTCTCTCACGCTAAGACGACCGGAGGGATTTGGATAAAACTTAGCAAACTTGATCTCGATTAACATATAGGACACTTTTTCGGAGAGGGATGCCACTTGCTTCAAAATTTAAGTAAGTTAAATAAAATATTACAATAACCTGGGTATCAAACGGAAGGGGTTCAAATACGACTTTTTCAAAAATAATTTTGAGGAAGGTTGCCACCTGTTCAAAAATTTAAAATTAATTTAATTAAAAGGTTATATCAAATGTTTTAATATGGGTATCAAATTAGAAAGGCATTAGAAAGCTCTTTTGTAAAAATTTGTTTGAAGAGGACACAACAATATAGTTACCAAACGAGGATAGGTTGAGAAAGCTTTATTAAGAAGATATTTTTGACCAGGCGTGCCACCTGTTCGGAAATTAAAACTCAAAAGGCCTATTTATAATCAAAATAAAGTCGACGCTAAAGTTAGTTGCAGTTTTTTTGGCAGGAATATTGAAAATGACAAAAAGCTGCAATTAATTTTAATAAGAACTTTATTTTGACCATGAATATGTACCAAGTTAATTTACAAATTGCACAAAAAAAAAATATTTTTTATGGATATAAAACGAGAGAGGATTAAGAAAGCTTTATGTCGAATATATTTTTGAGGGGTTCCCCCCTATTAACAAATTAAAAATAAAATTATCTATCAAGTTAAACGACATATTTTAATATGGCCATCAAAGTGGAAAGATTAGAAAAGCTGTGTTTCGCAAACATTTTTGATGTGGGTTGCCACCTGATCAAAAACCAAAAATAAATTTAATCAATAAGTTAATTAAAGCGTTCTAATATATGTTCGTAGGTATGTAGATGTCAATTGAAAAAACTTTTAGTAGGCTTTATTTGATTTCGTTGCTCAAAAACATTTCATGGGCGGTAAGTCAAAAATGTCCTTTCATTATAAAATGTAATGTACATACATATGTATGATATTTATGACATTCTGTTGCCAAAGTGAAGTCATAGTTTTGAAGTCAAGAAATGTGGGCGGCCCGCTTGTTATATTGACTACATATTTTCTCTTTCACATTCAGTTTTAATTTATTGGACTATTTTGGCAGGCAAAACAATGCTCTGGAATTATAAAGTAGACATGTATGTACATTAGAGTGATCCAAAAATGCATGTGAAAAAGTAAATTCGGGATTTTAATGATCTCACACTCTAGGATTCGTCTATACCGAAAAATAGTCTACACCTATTTTTTTTATTTTGAACACAAAAAATATTTACAGGTCTCCAAAGCGTTCAAAATTTTCCAAGTTTCGTAGAAATTGTGTACATTGGATTTTTTGATGTTTTTAGGGGCCCTATAAAAAATAGTTGATATAGAAAATGGTTAAATAAACAACAGGGTATTGAATAACGGGAAGTCTCTTGAAGAGAAACGAACTCATATGATTGAAAAATATTGATTTTCAAGAATTCCATACCATTTCTACGAGAACTTGTTTTTTCCCCATATAAAATACATGGAAATCTTTGAGTGCTTTGAGCGACCTCTAAATATTTTTTAATTTTGAAATAAAAAAACATAGGTACTTTTTCGGTATAGAATAGGGGATGTGAGCATTAAAATTCCTACTTCACTTTTTTGGACCACCCTAATGTAAATATATTTTCATACATATGCATGTATGTGTAAGTAATCATTTCACTAAACAAAAGGCAAAACAAAAAATTCGTATTGCGAGATATGCCAGCAATTAAAAATTGTTATGACATTGGAAATTGCTGCAGCAGTTGCCAGCAAAGATCAACGAACAGAATAGCCAAAGGCAGCAATCACAATGGCACTTGCTGCAATACAAATCACATAAATTCTACAAATACATACAATCAAACCTGTATACACATACAACAACACAATCAAATCTGCAGGCACTTTGGACAGTCGGAGACAACAAAAAAAATGCAATTGCAATGTCAATTATTTTTGTCTTTGGCTGCAATAAAACGGGCAATTGTTATGTTGTAAATGTTTCAAATTGACAACAGACTCCAGAGATCAACCAGCGGCAGCGCTAAATAGGCGCATAAAAACAAGCTAGTGCCAAAAAAGACTTTCTTCATACCTAAGTGCTTTCAAGAGTTTTATTTTTTTTGCAATGTGTCTGAGGTTTTATGACTTACGAAATTTATAGAAAACTTAACTCAGCTGGAAACGCTCATTGAAGTTTGAAAGCTTTAAGGTGATGTGCAAAAATATTTAATGATTGTCATTGAAATAATTATGTAATTTCTCAGTTATTTTACAAAAGCCACTTTTCGCTAGTCATTTTAACTTTGGCTGATTACTTTTTAGTTTATGGAAAAATTAAATTTTCACTTTTAAATAACTTAAGACCATGTACTTACACCTATGTTTGTATGTACATATATGTTATGAACACGTATGTATTGATAAGCCACTTTATGCGCTTAAAATTAATGAAAAATTGACGCTTTAAGTCAGCAGCTTTTCAAAGTAATCACAACCAATCCCCTGCCGTATGTCCAGCAACATTTCACTGTCACATTTCAGTCTCACTTTCCACTTTGGTCAACACAAGCAGCTACTAAATGAGTTAGCGAGCGCTAAAAAGTTAAATTTGTTCACGCTAATTTAATGTGCTCGCAGTAGCTGAGTGCTTAGATGTGCTTAGCACTACTCTGTAGGACCCAGGTTCGCTGTCTGGTCGAGTGTGTTAGTATTATGTAAAAGCTTCAACAAAACTCATCTGTCTGTTGTATCTGTCGTAAATCTTGGAACATTTCTGTGACAATATCAATGCGTAGAACATAAAGTAGCGGCGAAGCTCGGCCATAAATTTGACAAAAATATGTTGCTCTTTTTGTTTTTAAATTTAATGCTTACTTTTTTGGGGGTTACGCCGAAAATTACGTTGGACTTTCGTACAGTAAACCGCACGTGAACAACTTGGACTTTCTGCAAAAAATAAAAATAAAATTAATATTGTTGCAAACAAAAATAAAATTTTGCAAGCTAAAAATTAGATTTGTATAAATGTATGTTTGCATGCATATTACAGCGCATTACCAAAAACGGTTTCGGGCTCTCCACCGGAATCTATCTAAATAGAATTACGTGAGCTAGACCGATTTGAAAATACCTCCAATGCCAGAGATGCATGCTTTCGCTTTCCCTTATAAGTGCTAAGGATGCCCTAGTAGACGATTTAACAGTGGATTCCTTACTGTAACGATTTATTTATAAAAGTCATCAATATAAATCAGTAACCGACTTCTGTAATTTAATTCATTCGTATAAAAGTCACTAACATTTTTTGCAGTTAAGAAGGCGTTGGGAAGCAAAAGTTTACTACGGCTTATACAAATGACTTTTATAAGTATGATTTAAAAAATAGAGGTCAGTGACTGATCTTAATTTGTGACTTTTGTAAATAAAAATCTTCGATAACCGTTATCGGAGACATATAATTAAAAAATCAAAAATAACTGTTATTTGCAATTATTTAAATAAAAATGAAAAATAATTGTTATTTTAGATGTATAAAGTAAAAGTCAGAAATAACGGTTATTTAAGGAGTAATTAAATAAAAGTAAAAAACAAGTAAGAAAGTCTAAGTTCGGGCGAAGCCGAACATTAAATACCCGGCGCAAGTATTAAATATATGTTTTTTNCCTGATCATTTATGTATACATTTGTCTATATCTATCTCGATTCGTTTTGGCTGTTACAAACAACCGTTATGTGAACAAAATTAATATACCCTTGTGCACAAGTGCGCTCGGGTATAATAATTGTTAAAGAGAGATTTTTTTTAATAAAAGTTGTAACTGTGACGGTCTCTGTGCATTTAAAATTGGATTTTTGCATTCGTGAAACAAAATTCATATAGTTTTAGTATTCGAATTATTATTACCATTGTTCGAATAGTCAAAAGCGTGTGGATATTCGAATATCATAAACTGGATAATAACCGGTCGAACAAATACTATTCGAATATTTGGTTAACCGAATAACCGATTATTGGAATAATTTTAAGCGCCTTACTGTGTGTACTGTAATAGCTGAGAATATAAGTTATCCTAAAGCAAATTAGAGGCAAGCATTTCAACCGGAAATATAGTTCAATTATTAGTGCCGAATTAGTTCTGTCTACCATCCTTGATCCGTCCATGTAACAATGAGCATATGTGGAATTCCCTGCCAAAGAAGATTTCTTTCAGCATAGACTCGAAAGTCATAAGGGATTTTTCGCAAATTACCTCTCTTATTCTTGTTCCAATGAAGAGTACCGCCAAATGTTCGTAGTTGCAACTCTATCGGGGCTGTTGCTGCCTGAATAAGTTCTTATAGATCCTGTAGCACAAAGCAAAGCTTACTTTTGGTGTTTATTTAAACCTAATCACCTCGGTATTAGGCTTCTTAACATAGCTCACTGAGCTTATTGGCGACGATTTACTTAATCTTGTAGGTTCGTATTGCACGAAGCTCGAAAATCCAGCTAAACGAATTTGTAGCTTTCCAAAACCTTTAAGTTAATGAGTTTAAAACTTTACCACATAAAGTCAATTGTTACGTAACTTTCTGTAACTCCTCGTTCATCCGAAGCTGCATGAAATCTCTTCAGGGATAATGAGGAAAAACAAACAAATGAAAACAAGGAGCAGCTTCCGCCTAAGCTTTCAAAATTTAGACAGAGGAATATGAACCTTCACGTTGGCACTTCATACACAAACGCTGGCATGCGCTCATATAAATACATATGTGCATACATACATATACATATATACCCTGTGGGGAAAATCTCTAGTTCTGAACTGGTGTGCTTTTAGTACATTTACACCCACTACTAGTTCGCGATCAATCTCTTTTGCACGCAAACAACTGGCGAATTTAACACAGCGATGTCATAGGAATTGGAAATTGTCCTCCACTGCGTTACCCTTCCTATAGTTCAGAGCCAGTCCTTAATTCGACAGATGGGATCTAGTTCGCTTTGAACCCTGTTTTCTATAGTTCCGAACCAGTTATAAAATCGACAGACGAACAAAGTCTGTTGGTTAGATTCCAGAAGGTCCTAAAATGTTAAAATATTAACACAAATTTTAGTTTTCTATTACCCAACTATGAAAAAGCATCTGCGAAGTGCAGACTGAAAGCGTATGTGAAGGCAAAACCCCCCAAGCAAAAACTATTTAAAGTAAACCAGCCCCCGCATCATATTTTTTTTTAGGTAGCTCCGGACCAGTTTTAAATTCATCATTTTAGATATAGATTTCTAAAAGTAAAATGTTTTTTTTTTTTTTTTGTAAGTACCACATCTCACTGCTTTTGAACTGGTGGCTGTCTAGTAACTATCGGACTGATTCGTGTTCAGCGATAAAGATCTAGTACGGAACTGTAAATTTGGTTTACCAGTTCGGGGTTGCCCTACAGAGTAATGAAACTACTCTTATTTGCATAACATTAATTATGCAATTTAAACTTGTTTACTTCGGTGTTGCATGCCACATAACGCATGTCTGCATGCATCAGCCCATGACACGTATGTATTAAGTATGCATGGGTATGCAAGGTCTTCATATGTATATGTATATACATATGTATGATATACATATGTGCATACAAATTGCATGAAGCTGTGTAACTAAATTTGTACATTTAGTTATTTATGTAAGTATATATGTATGTATATAGATAAGTATGTGCACAAGAACAAGTAATAAAATAAATATTTCGCTTTCGTTGTAAGGCGAAGGTGTTCGCAACCAGTTTGTTTGTAAGGGTACCTACTTGTGTACATATATATCTGCATTTATATACAAATTGAACTATGCACTTATAAATACTAAATTTGCATGCAATTTATATGCTTGTTTATGTGCAGTGTTTTATATAAATATTGAATTTGCAATTTCGTATCCAAACCAACTGAGTGAAATAATATTACATAAATTAGCTAAAGACAACGAAATAACATAAAATAAAAACAGATGTCAAAAGCAAAAAAAAAAGACTAGACTTGCCTAAATGAATGGGAACTGCAGTTTTAGACATTAAGTAATGTTTTGGAATTAGACAATCAAAGCGCAAACAAAATTAACCTTCCTCTTCTTATATGGCGCTTGCCAGTTTAGGTCGAAGCCAAGTCTAAGCAGTTCCCTCCGCACTTGGTCTGTCCATTGTATTTGTGGTCGCCATTGCTTTCGTTGTTCAAGGAACTTTTTACCGGAGCCACATCTTCCATTAGTACGATATGTCCAACAGAACGAAGGCGTTGAAGCTAAATGCGCTAAATTATGACATTGCCAGTGTTCCGTATCACACATCAATGCGAACAGGACCATAGATGTTGCTGAGAATTGTTCTCTTGAAAAGTTTGCGAAAGTTTCTTGTAAATAGTTGAGTTCGAATCGGGTTTTTGACATATATATTGCGGTTACCAGCATGAGACTGTAGAGGTCGCACGGAACCGCGGCTCCTTGTTTAACACCGAGTGTGGTTGCAAAGGTACAAACAAGTTTTTCCGGTGATCGTAAACTTAGACATGGCAGGGTGAAGGCAGCAAAAGCGGCTTTAAAGTCAACGAAAAGATGTGTGTGTCGATTTGGCGTCTTTTCTTGGACTTTACACGAACTGTGAAAATTTGGTCAATGTCCAAAGCATCTTATAAGTAATATTAATATGGCTTATTCCACTATACTTATCACTTACGAAGTAACTCCTTTCTTATGGAATGGGCACAGTAAACTGAGGCTCCAATCTTTGAGCAACTATTCATCAAATTATACTTCATAGCTGGTATATGCGACTTACCAGCATTTTTCCACCCGCTTTGATACTGTCGGTCCAAGTATCGAAGCTTGTGACGAAGTTTCATTCTGCTGAGCTAGCTATGGATGATGTTGTAGAGGAATGTCGTGATGGATTGCCTATTGAGTGGTTTCAGAATCTGTTCCGAGTCCGAGATATTGAAAGCGATTTTGGCGATAAGTGTAGGTTAGGAGGGCATGGGTGGAATATTCCATACTTTCGCTCGGAGTCAAAATTGTCCATTGCGTGTGAGCACTTTAAGTGAAAGTCAGGAGGAGATACGTTCCTATAATTGACAGAGAAGTTTTAAGTCATTAGTCTACTAAATCATTTACTATCCCTAATAAAGCCGAGGAGTTCCAACAGTTTCACCTCCGCTAACTCGCCCAAACTATTGATGAAGCGTGAACCAAAGTCCATGATTCGCTTCGTCTGTAGACCTGGACATCGACACAGATAGTGGTAGTGGTCAATTGACTCTTCCTCATCCTCATAATGGCGGCCTCTGCAAAGATTACTTGTTGGCATTTAGCACCGTGGTGCCATAGCACAGTATCCTGTTCACAGGGTGACGCCGGTAAGGACTCTTATTGCAAATCTATTGAGTTCAGTACGTCCCCTGTATTTTTCCTACTAAGCCGCGGCCATAATAATCTTTTGGTCTCACAGTCTTCCCGTTTGGTTCACAAGTCCCTCGTCACGGCCACGGTTTATTCATCAATTTTCCTAACGTGATCACTAAACGGTGGTAGTACGGAGCTGTCCGCTTCTTCTATTGGAATCTTTGAGCCGCATGTGGCCATCTCATCAGCCGACTCATTCCATTCAATATTGCAATGTCCGGGAACCCAACATAGCATGACGTTGATACGGCTCAGTGACTCCAGCGACATTTCCATACAATTCCCGTTTTCGCTATTTTAGATCCTTTTGCTTTCTGTGTGCTGCATGACGGTTGTCAAAAATAGTGGCTTTGTCTTCTGGAAATGTGCTACTTAGTAAAGGACTAGCCGCCCTCTCTATAACGTAGATCTCCGCTTGGAAGACACTGAAGTCGTTCGGTAGACGAAAGGACCGGTTGATCTTCAGGTCCTTCGAGTAGACACCGGCTCCGGTTCCTTGTTCCAGAGCTGTGATGAACCCGCAAAGCAGCGTGAATAGATGAAAAACCTTTACTTGACGATAAAACTTGGTGCCATGCTAAGTTCTTTGTCACAAACTGGTGCCACTCAGTGTCAGTGAGATATCGTGGATATTCTTCGCAGTTATTCGTCAAACAAATACAATTATCTCGTATACTTTTTTTTTATTGTCTTTGCATACTAACACAAGTTATTTTTTAATTCTTGCATGTTCAATTGCCTTCAATGACCAGAAACGAAAGAAGAATTAAATTCGCCGCCCAGTTGCTGCAAGCTTGGCGCAGTTTCTTCTTTAAACACCTCATGGCGTAGCATAAAGTGCATAAATTAATTAACTGACCACTTGCGCCATTATCAACACCTGCCTTTCGGCAAACGAGATCCACGTTTTTTTTTTTGTTTTTGCAACAAATTGTGCATGTCATGGCCGAAAAACAACACCAACATTTACCACCAATATCGCAGAAGAGCAACAATACATAGTGGCCAACCAATATGGGTTTCATGCAAACGCTAACGGAAATGTATTTTTTCTTTTTTTTGTTTTGGTTTCTCTTCGTGCAACAAATAAAACGAAACTCTGTTGGAAAATCAGATTTAAGAGTCGAGTTTTACACTTCTCGAATTGTTTTCCGTTAGCCCGCCATGAACTCGAATTGTTGTTGCCTGCTTCCTTTATTACTTCAGCTGTAATGCTGATTTTTTGTCGCATTAATTATACACTTGCAACGAAGCTAGCAGAGTAGACGAGTAGTAGTAACAATGCGCATAGCAAGCATTTAATTAAAGCAATTAAATTTTATGTTGCCGCCCTACCTTTTTGACTTCCTTTAGCTTTTTGGCTTATTCTACATCCCGGAATTTTAATTGTGCCGCAATTTGTTCTGTGTTTGTTCTTTTCTGTGTTGCAAGGAGCGTGTGGACGACGAGACTACATTAATAATTAAGTGCATGTGCACTGGCTGCAGCTGGTTGGCGCATTTTAAGCACGATTACACGAGTGCATACAAAAATCTTAGTTTGGCTCTCATGGGCTTTTAAGCTTTGCTGACTCTAAAAATGTGGCAAAGGCAAAATAAAGTTCTCCAATTTTTGTATGAACGTAGAAAAAATTCAAAAATTGTTTGGCTAAATTTAGAGGATACTTACATACATATGTACATACATACATAAACAATATGTATATCTCGAATATATACTTAAAAAATTGTCTGAGAACTACGGTGGACTCGAACTTTCTTAATGGCCAACAACTTAACCACAAATTGGAGTTGAAATGGTTCGAAGCCGTTTCAGTGGGTTTGGTTTTCTTTTTTTAATTTATTTTAATTATACTATATGTTTAATTATTTATTTATTTTAATTCTATTTTTACAACGCTTTTATCAACTTGCAATGTTGTGTGTCTAGAAACTTTCAATGTTGTGTGTCCGACACCATAAAACCGTTGCTTTGAAAAGTTCCTATAAAAAGCATAGTGCATAGGGCGACATCTGTAGTGAATAGGGCGAGGTAGATGACATTTAGATGTCGCCCTATGTACTACGTTTGCTACAGCGGAAATAGACGACACGCCATTTCTTTAAATAAAATTAATTGGTGCTCGTTTGTATGTACATACATATGTAAATGCATGTGTGTGCACCTTTCTATTAATATCGTTGAATTATTTTAATATCTATTGCAAAATTTTATTCAGACAGGACTAAAAAGTAGAAAATAAATAATATAAAAAAAACTTTTTAATATACAACGCTTTTATAAATGGA
>NW_016157584.1:146113-178174 GCF_001687245.7 Rhagoletis zephyria | reverse complement strand
ATTTTATTTTATTTTATTTTATTTTATTTTATTTTATTTTATTTTATTTTATTTTATTTTATTTTATTTTATTTTATTTTATTTTATTTTATTTTATGCAATCTTTTTTTGTTGAATCTTTGAAATTTTTTCGCCTTCTTTTTTATGGGGTGAGCCACGTCAATGTTGTACAACCATTTGAGCTACGCGCGCTTGACCGCACCATGAACACTCTTCTTCTCCTTCTACAGCCAATGCATCTGTATCCGCAGAGCAGTTTGCTCTAGATTTTCGATCTCATTGTTTGAACATCACTATTTCGTTTTTGCTAGCATGTAATTTGGCTGCTTTTCCGGTTTCAATTCGCAAAACGAATTCGTTTATTTTTCCGTTTATTGTAGATAGATATGTATTCTAGATATAAAAACGGATATCACACATAACAGTCCGGTTTGCTTTTTCAAATATGTACATCTGTATCAGTTTTGGTTGAGAGGCAAAAACCGAACAAAAAATTAATCGAAATTCGACAAGTGCATACGACTTTAATCAGATATGCAAGTGATGTATACATTATTTTAATTTTATAGAAGCTCTTACGTTGGTGGTATGAAGTTTTTGCCTGAGAAGACCCCTTGTAAAATTTTCCAAAGAATAATTTTCTAGAATATATCAATCCTCTAACGAACTTCCAAGTTTGCTTTTTGTGGGGTTTCTTGAAATAAGGAGCAAAACGACCTTCTTCTTCAGGCGGGAGCTAATGGGTTAAAATGTTCTACGAAAATATTTCCCATGAAATTTAACTACATTTATATGTCTGGACCTTTAATTTCGCTCAGACATTTATTTTAACCATGGCCGGGACATGAAATCTTTAGTAGGCCACAAAAAAAAAATCGAGCTAACTTTTGCAAATCAATCGAGCGTTTTATTACTGGATATGTATACTTTCAGATAATATTAGCAACGTCCGGGCTAGTTTAAATTATCATAAAATTATCGCAAAGTGTTCCATTAATTCGTAATGGATTTGAACTTATCAGAACCCGGAACTGGAACCCACTCGCACTTCAGTAAAAGTTAAATCTTATAACCTACTGCGTATAATTATGTGTATGTATGATTAAAAATCTTTACACTTTTAGCGGAAATCGAATTTAATCCGGCATAAATAACTATATACTTGCAAATATTTCCATGACATTTTTCTATTTAATTATTTTGCTCATTAAAAAAAAACACTCTTAATTATGTTCATATCTTCTTATTCATTGCGGCATAAACGTGCTACTTGTTTATTTTTGCTTAAAATATCAGCGACACATGAAATTAAAATAAAACTAGTCACGACCGACTGACTGTATATACTATAGGAGCTGAGCTCATATAACTATATATGTATTTGTCATACAGACATTGATATCTACGTACCTGAATACATACTTACGCATATCAATTGTTTAATATGGTGCTGATGTAACGGCATGAGCTAATGCAATTTTCAATGATCTGATCACTCAAATGAATAAGCGCATCTACACTTTTATTTACATAAACAAGTTTTCCTACTAAATGCAACAAAATTAAATCGGTACTTGCAATTTTATCGCTTGTAATTTATAAATGCGAAAACACAGATTTTACATTTTTTAGCGTTTTTGTATGTACATACATCGAAACTAACAAACTATTACTTATTCTTTCGTTACAGTGGTCGATCGTACAGCAAAGACAGTCAGAAGAGCTCCCAAAGCGATTTGAGCATGGCTAGTGCCGGTGGCGGTTCACCGAAGCTTTTGGCTAAAACTCCAATGAGTGAGTATTTATTTATTTATAAAAAATATAATTCTAGTGTTAGCTACATAGCTATTTATGTATGTAATAATTATGAATAAGGTGGGACAAAATAGTCACAGTTCATATGTCAGTTTAAGTTTAATTAAATAAATAATGAATAAATAAATTAATGTAAAACGGCAACGCTGACACATGAACAAAAGCAGAATGTAGCACAAAACTTATTTCAGAATAAACAAATACAAAATAAACCTCTTTTGGAGTAGAATTCTACCCAAAGGTCATATGAGGGTTAAAAAATATTTTTTTTTTTGCTGCGATGGGTTTAACAATATACCTGGCACCTGGTGTCCACTTGGCAAACCATTCCTGGAGAATATTTTAGAGTGCAGCTGCCTCTCTTTGTATACGTACTGTGGCTGTAGATTGGAATCAACGGCAAACTTGCTTATTGCCAGTCACCAGGGTGACAATCCACCTAAACCAAGCAACCAACTGGCACCTTTCCTTTCTTCTATCACATACGGCTTAGATGCTAGCGGACTTTGCGTAAAGTTTTAAATTGATTTTAAAGTTTTTTAAGACAAATATCTTATCACACCTCAATGCATCTACAAAGTAAGCATAAAGTTATGCTATTACTTAATGCATTTTCTGAAATGATAAGTGCCGGTAAACCCTATGGCGTTGACAGAAAAAGCCTTTTAGCTCACGTTCTGCAAATTGATTTCAATTAAAAAACTTTTACTATCAAAAGGAGAACCTGAGGTTTTTTTTGAGTACGAGCAACATAGTGTAAACAATGTTTCTTCATGGTTTTTACACTAATACGCATCCTAGCGACCGTTTTTGGTAAAACTAAACTGCAGATTAAGATTCCTCGCACCCGAAAACTTCCAGAAAGGCGTTTTAATATAAAAACATTTGCACTTAAATTATTTTTAGCTTTTTTTTAACGATTCCGCGACTAGGAAGTTCAAAATGAAAAAAGAGCTTAAACCGTCAGTTTGGCAGTACTGAGAAATTGCTTCTCTGATATATTTACATACATATTAAATGCAAAACAGACTTCCAGAAAATCACTGGTTTCCCCAGCTGACTGCCGAACAGAGTAATAAATGATTCTTAATTTATAAATCGAATTCAAGACAACAATTAGTCCTTGAATATCCACATACATACATACATTATTATTATTATTAGGGCGTATATAGCGCTGCAACCTAGCTAGATCCATTGTGCTAGCCCTTACCAAGTCACTCCAACCTTAGGCTGTGAATAAAATTAAGCACTTTGGAGGGTGTCATGTTCCAGATTCTGGATGGAGACGATATTCGCTCTCCAAGGTGCAAAAGTCTTAGTCGAGTAATACGCGGGCAATCACATAGCATATGCACCGCGGGTTCATCCTCTAGCCCACAAAACCTGCAGTTCGTCTCCTCTGAGAGTCCCATCTTGTGCAGATGGTACCTCAGCCTGCAGTGTCCTGTCAGATATCCAGTGAGAGTTCTTAAACCCTCTCTGCTTAAATTTAGCAGCCGTTCAGATATTCTTCGAGAGGAAGTTATGAATCTTTTGGACTGCCTATTACCCTTTGTCGAGCGCCATTGGGTTGTAGCTTGCGAGCCCTCCCATCCCCTTAGGAGTTCTGCTGTGTATCCTTTGGATAGACTAAAGAAAGGCTGAGGGCCGATCAGGCTCCGTTTGGCACCGATTTTCACTAGAGTGTCAGCCCTTTCGTTGCCATCGAACCCCTCATAATCCGGAGCCCACCAAAGGGTTACTCTGTTACTACCTTTGACACCGTTTTACAAAAGTCAAGTGCTCTTAACGCCGCCTGGCTATCCGACATGATGTTTATCGTGGACACAGACTTTAATTGCAAAAATTTCCGCCTAGAATATGGTAGGGTATAAGCCCATCGGACGCTTTTTTTTAAAATCTAGGTCCATATACGACGGCCCCAGTGTTCGCATCCTCGTGTTTCGAATCATCAGTGTACCAGACATGAGTTCCTCCCCGAACATGGCGATTATTATTTTACAGGTATCCCTTTCAGGTGTTATTACCTTGTAGGGCTTTGTAAAGGTCAGCTTCGGTAGCATTGAGTCTGTGAGTTTTACAACGGGATTATTTATGAATGGTTTTAGAACACCCTAATGACCCCTTAAGTCCCCACTTTTCAAGCTAGTTAGGTTCGGCAGTCCCAGGGCGCTTCAGCAAGCATCTTTACATACATACTTAAGTATAATAAAATTTAACAAAAATTTTTTTCACAGAACATTTTAAACCGTTAACTCCCATCCGGAAGGCTCGTTTTGACCCGAAAAAGTGGATGAAATGCGGATTTAAATATATATTATCCGTTTACCGATTATATTTTTGGATACTTTGACGATCCGTTCTCCCACTAAAATGTGCGACAGACACTTATGTATGTATGTATAGACAAGTACCGAAAATTGTTTTGAAAGCTAACACGTAATGGCGCCTCGGCACGCTCAACCACTACCGACTTCGAATACAAGTTTCCAAATGTTCGGCTTGAACAAATAAAATGCAATTACATATTGCTTATTGCTTTTTCGAACGTTTCGGACGTTTTCCGGATACAGAACTTTGTACGGGACCGCACTGTCGGCAAAATTTACTTTTTTGTGAAGGCTGGGAAGTTATTTGCATTTGCTTATTCATGTATGTATGTACATACAACATACGTGTGAGTACGCGCTTCCTACAATCACTTCCGTTTGCACTGTGAAATTAAAATATAGCGCGCTTTTAGGAGGCTGTGTCTTTGGTTTTCGTTGATAATTCTGCAGTTATGGCGAAGTTGAAATTTCGTTGCCTACATCTAGGCTATTTCCGTCAATGCTCACTGAAGATGTAGCATCAAACACATAACTCGCGAAGGTTGGTAATTATGTGACAGGAAAAGAAAAGAAAAGCAAAACCGAAATTTTTAATTATGTAATTAGATAAAAATGATTTTTAAAGTGATAACACAAAATTTTGGCATTCATGCGTCAACACTATCAAGCACTTTTGTTGTGGCAAAGTAAAATTGACCAATGCAACATTGGTAATGTTGCTCTTAACCAGCTTGCAACATTTGCTTGGCCCAACAAAATTGATCGCGTTACTCTCAGCCTCTCTTTTTTCTTCCAAAATATATGTACAACTCTTCTATAGATCGGCAATTCTCTTTGAAGGCATTGCTTGTACGCTCTTCGGCAGGTGTGTTGTCGTTTTATTGTCTCCCACAAGTGGAGAACAACAAGTAGACAAGTTTTTTTCTCCCAACAACAAAGTATGTTCAACAAAAAGAAGTTAACAACGGCAATAAGAAATTTACACAAACAATAACGGCGAGTTGGGGGGAGACAACAAAAACGTGATGTAAGCATTTGTCAATAAAATTACAACCAGCAAACGAACGAACGGGAGACCGTGTTGCCAGCCAGGTACTTCAACAACCGGCTTCTGAGATCAACACGTAGAACAGGCACCATATGGAAGATGCAACAACAAGAATATAAACAACAAAAATAACAATGCAAATTGCTGGAGATCGGCTACCTATATGTATATGTATATACAGATGTAAGAATGTGTGTGAGTGCCCCTTTGGTTCCACTTGGTTGCACTTCTTTCGTTCGTTCGTTTTTTCATATTTGTTGTATGTGTTTTGTTTATTATCATGTTTTGCCTGCATTTTTTTTTTTGGTTTTTATTTTTACTAAGCGCTTAGTGGTTGTTTGTGTTTGATATCTGTGAGATACACTCTGGCGCTTCTAGGTGATTCTTCTCTTCTTCTTATTCCATTTCCGCTCCCGCTACTCTTTTCTTCGCTCGCTAGCCATTGTGCTGTTCATCGATGCTTTGTTAAATTTTCGAGTTGCTGTTGCCGCTGCACTCGATTTTTCGGCAGTCTATCACGAGTATTCAACGAAACGAAGTGTTGTTGCTGACATTTAGTGTTGCCGCTTCAGCGCAAATGCAAATCGATCGGTTGGTCGGTCAACGGTCAAAAGCGCATCGAATCGATCGAGTTGAAAGAAATTTATATATATATATATTTTTGGTTTAAAACTGAATATGCAAAAATGTAACGCGTAGCTGGTGGCGATCGCGTTTCTCTTTTTCGCAATTTTATTCAACGAATTTCGAGTACTTTTTTGTGGTGTTTCTAAAGAAAATCGAAAATCAACGATGTTGTGTAGTGATATTCAGTAATTACATAAAAAATAAATGAAACAAAATATACATAGAAAAAGTTTGAAAACATAATCTGTATTAAAAAAATGTTCATCTGTGGAATGAATTATTGCTGTGCTACCGGACTTTAATAAAATGGAAATATTGAACTGAAAATAGTTATTTATGGTATTTTTGTAGGCTTCCAGAGAAGTTCACAGTATTTTACCATTTACATACATATGGATACATATGTATATATTAATTTTTTATTTGTGTAAAAGTGCAGAGAGGTGAACGAAAGAAAATAACATTTATTTCAAGAATATATAGCATAAATATATTAAATTTTAAACTACCTTAGCCACATAAATAAAGTAGTTACATACAGTGACTCAAACAAGTAACCTCAGGTTGATTTTTTGTTCTAAATATTTACAATGTTTTTCAAGTAATTGTTTTGTTGTTATTTTTCTATATCTAAAAATATTGCCCTGCCTTTAATCAAAACCGTATAAATTAGTTTTTATTATTTAGGAATATACAAAATATTTTGAGCAAAATCTCAAACTTTTTATTCTGAATCCTTAGAATATATTTGTTAATATATTTTTTCTGTCGGATTATCGCACTTTTTCCCGCACTTTTTATATAAAAAAACCGCACTGGCCGTCACCAAAAATAAATAAATAAATAAATAAAAATTAACGCTTGAAATTTGCACTTCATTAGACTAAAATTGTATACGCTAAAAACTGCATACCCAAATATGTTCTTAAGATTCAAATTAAAAAGTTTAAAATTTTGCTGAAGATTTATTGAATTTTCCTAAGTTTTGCACAAGTTTAAAATTTAATTTACGCACATGCTATATGGTTTTGGATAAAGCTGCGCATTAAAGGTATTTTTTGTGTTCTTATACAGTATAAATTAAGAGTTTTTAATGTTGTGGGAGGGAGTAAAAAACAAAAATAATTTGAAGGCGCTGGAAACGGTAGTATTTGTTAATTGAAGATATTTCTATGTCAAAGATTTCACATATACTTTCGTTTGATAGCCACATTGTAATATTTACCTTATCTTATCGATTAACTGAGTTAAATTTTTTAAATAGGTGGCAACCCGCTCCAAAAATATTTTTGATGGTAAACTTTCTTAAATCACCTTAGTTTGACACCCATAAAACAATATTTAATTTATCTTAACATTTAAAATAAATTGAAATTTTCAAACTGGTGGCAACGCTCTTCAAAACAAATTTTCGACATAAACTTTCCTAAACCTCTTTAGTTTGATACCCATATTAAAATATTTATTTAAAATTACCTATTAAAAAATTAAAATTACCTATTAAAATATTTATTTAAAATTACCTATTAAAAAATTAAAATTTTCAAACAGGGCTGCCACCTGTTCCACAAAAATATTTGCGGCCACAAGCCCTCTTAAACTCCTCTTTTTTGACAATCATACAGCAATATTAAATTTATCTAAAACTGAAATTTTTAAACAGATGGCAGCTCTCTATCTTTTTTCCTTTATTTTAAGTTAGATCTCCAGCAACATATCGGTGAAAACTCTATTCAATCCATGCGTACGTTTTTGAGTGATGCCGGTACAAACATACAGGCATGCAAAAATTATGGATTTGGCTTCTGTTGCTCTAATGAAGACCCTCTATATAATAATTTCTTTAATATCTTTAATATACAGGCATTGGCATGTTACTATTCTATTATATATATCATAGTTGGTCACTTCATAGGCACGCGTGCCATAGTTTTCAAAAGCTCTCTATGCAATTTATATAGGGCAGGCACAAACTGAAAGCTTTCGCTGGCCAACTCTGATATATGTATGTGTATAGATAGCAAAAATATTTAAATTTAAAAACATTGTGAATATTTGAAAAAAATAAACACGTGGTCATTTGTGGTCACTATATATCGTATGTTCTCATATTTCGTTAAGCCGATCGTCATGATATTTTCAGTATATTGTGTACTATTAATGAGTAAGAAACTTACAAAATTTCATGGTTTTATTCAGCTAAAAGAAGAAGTTTTAAAGCAAAAAATCATATCTGAACTATCGGTTATATGGGAGCTACATACATATATACATACGTCACAGTGGTCCGAATTTGCCAGTTATTACACATGATTGATATAAAAAAAAGTTCGTGTATCGAATTCCAGTTGGATATCTCAAAAAATGTTTGCCTAATTTACGCTCAGATTGACATAAATAAGCTCAGAGAGGCGAACATGATCATTTCGATAACATTTTTTATGGGTATATCTATTATTTTTTTGGTACTAATAAACATCGGACCGTAGTTATAATACCATTTCATATTTATTAAATGTATAAAAAAATGATCTCACGAACACTCTGAGCATCCGGTTTGATATTTTATTTATTTTTTTTTTGCTATTTCAATGCAACAAAAAATGTACTTAGTGCTTTAAACGCAATCCATGCTTTAATTTTTCTCAATATTTTTTTCCCGATTTAAAGCGGCTTTGTGTCGTATCACGATTTTAGCAGTAAACATGAAAAAACAAACAGGTCTAGAAAAAAGCGAATACAACTTGCAAAATGCTCTACAGCATTTGGCCAGTCGGCACGGCTAGAGGGGTAAGCAACAGCTGTAATGCCAACATGAAGATCGTGATTAAATAATTCGCGTAGAATTGAATGCTAAGCACGAAAAAAGGAATATGTACCTACCACGAGTGTTAACTTCGAAAGCCAACATATTTTGAGTATCTTTTTGAGTACTTTGTTCCAATTTTTACCACTTTTTGATATTCGTATATATTTTTCACTAATCTGCATTCTATATTTTCACACTATATGTATTTGTTCTTCCACTCCCCTTTCCTCCCTACGTTTGCTTTCTTGCCAACCTAGGTTTTTGTTTGCTTTTCATTTTGCGCTTTGCTTTATTTTTGCTCACCGCATAATGGCAGCTTGCCATTTAGAGCTCATTAAATTTCATCTACCGACCAAAAACTGAAACAACTGACTGCCATAAGCCAGCGTATTTACATACAAACGAGTATTAAGATACTGCGCTGACGATAAAACTGGTGCGATGGGTTAAACAAACCGGCGACAAAACGCTTTTGGCATTTTAAGTCGGCTAATATACTATATATGTATGTATGCATATATCTACATACGTAGATACACATGCACCTTTGTAACTACGTGTACCCACCATGCAAAACATGAGGAATAGGCAACAAATTGGTGACTCGCCGATTTATTGCCGTAGTGACAAATCGGCAACATCATTTCCCGCATGCCATTTTAGGAATATGTTATCAAAAATTCCCAAACTAATAAATTTCGCGTCAAAGGTATACTCCAAAAGCATCCGCTGACAGAAATAATTAATTTCGTTTTTAAGTGGTAATTTTGTATTCAAAAATAAGTGAAATATTAAAAATAATAAAATTGTTCCGAGCATTTATTGCCCAAATATCATCTAAAGCAATAAAAAAGCGATAAGAAAACCACTCATTGAGGTAATAAGAAAACCACTCGAGCAGGCAAGTTGGCTTTGGCTGATGTTTTAGAGCGCGTGGCCGAGAGCGACACCTTTTCTTATTGCCGGCAACAAAAATTGTCTGTTGGGTGTACTTGTACAAATGCGACAAATTCGCAATGTGTTGGCTTAGCGATTTTGGCCTTAGCTTTTAACTCTATTTTCTGACACGTTTGCCAGTAGTTTTCTGTTTTGAATTGGGAAATTCTTAAAATTCCATGAACGCATTTCCAAAGTTTATTGTATTTCTGTTGCTAACTAAATACATAAAAAATACTGATTGCTGCCGTGGACACTGTATGACGTCTTCAGACATATGCAAACACATACACATTTAGCTTATCGACACATTCCATTGACAATTTTTAATGGTAGAACATGAAATTTGTTAAGTTTGCTGAGAACTAACACAGGCGCCAAAATAAAAACCTGTTCTTTCTCGAAGACGGGGCGATGCATATTCTAAATATTATTAACACAGCATCACGGGTGGCGATTGAGGAGTATCATCTAACCTCCTTTGACGACTTTGAGCAGGTGGGTATTCGAAGTTAATAAAGTGTGGGAAGGAGAGGCTTATAGGTGCTCTAGAAAAAGTTTCTAGGGTCTCTCTCGCATTTGGCTATGTTCTCACTCTTTGGAGGAAAGTTAGATTTGGCAAAACGCTTCAGACCAATCATTCTAACAACCTTCATGCTGAAGTGTCGCTATGGCACGGTAGGAGAGTGCATTAGGTCAAAGGTTTTAAGGGGCAGCCCCCTTAGTCTGACTCTATGTGCTCTGCGACCAGGAGGCATGAAGTGGAGGAAACAATCTTAAGGTGTTTACACTTCCTCTTATCTAGAAGATTGCTGACTTTAGAGAAGTAAAATTGTCATTGAACCATGATAGAGGTTGGGAGAGGATGCTCTCTTGTGGTTTTTGGTAGTGGACTTCCTATTAAAAGAAACGCACGACTTCTTTTACAGCCAAAAAAACGCGGACCATGTTTGTGCCTATAATCAGGAAATTTGCTCAGGAAGATCTGTATAAAGACACATCGGATCCTGAATAAGATTGATTAATGCCGCTCTTTGAAATATATAGGAGTAGCTCCAGACACGAAAATGACTTGAAAATCTCACGTCGAGCTGAAGGTGAATCGAGAAATGAAAGTTTTCGGACAAATGCCTGGGGTCTGAGACCGGTTCTTGGTATATTTAGCATCCATAGCTGTTGTCAGACCCATCGCCATTCTGCTGTAGAACAGTTAGTGGTGTGGAATACAAGGAAGGTGTGTGTGTGTGGCATTATGCTCGGCATGAGTACAATGGCCGGATTAAGCGATCCAAGCGAAGTCTACAAAATGAATTGTTGACGGCATTCTTTTGGGTTATTGAAGACCATCAGATTTTCGGGCACAAAGACTTATTTTGAAGGTTGTCAGAGCAGTACCCTTTGTTTTTGACACTTTATGATAAAGTCATACCTGAGGACTCTTTTGGAGGAAAGTACGTCATTAGACTTCCTGCAAGGGAGCAGCGCCGCGATCCAAAAACTCTCTCTTTAGGAGCTAGGTAAAAACTTTCTATACCGACGGCTCTAATACTGATAATGGAACTGGGGCTGGATTGCATCTCGAAAGTAATTTCTTCATCTCATTTCATTTATCAAGTCTATTATTTACAAATCTTACTGACTAGATATATAAGCTTCTGTGTTAAGGGTAACCAAGATATGTAGAATATTTGAACACGATTAAATGATTCCAGTAATGAACCAAAACGAGATCTCTGGGAGGAAAAGTATATTAAATTCATTGAGAGCTCTTGAAATCGGGTCATCATTTTAGTATTAAGCTTTATTTACTTAATATGAAACGGGTAATGAGAATATAAAGTTCTGTATAGAACATAGAAGCTCTGGACATTCAACTAAGCCATTCAAGATATCGTATATGAAAAGCAAAGATTGAAAACATCGCCTAGGCGCAAGTTATTTCAGATTTATGAGTCCGGTATAGGATGGTAGGGGATCGTTAAAGTGGAGTGGTCCGAGGGCAAAGCAAATAAAACTTCGTTGTAATCTTTTAAGTCTAGAGGCATGAGTTGAGTAAATTGGATTTCAGATTAAATAAGCGTACTCCAGCTTTTAACGACCCAGAGACTTATACAGAATTTTTAACAGGTGTAGGGATCTTTGAAATCTCCACCACAGACGCCTTAATAGTTTAGGTATAATGACAACGTTTTTTCAATCTAAAGTCTTTGCAGTACTTAAACTAGCAGGCTGCATAATTAGCGAAAGATGACGTGGACATAAATTCAGGGTGCAGTCGAGCTGCCTTATAGGTCTACGAAACCGCTCGTGGTTCTTCAAAAATAGACCAGGCATGTAAGTTCGGACTGAACTCCGTACCAAAGTGGAACTGTCTGGTGAATTGGCGTACTGCGCTGCTTTAGATCATCCAATTGGACCGCAGCCAATTTTAGGGACAAGCTTAGCAGAAATCGTCGGGGACATCAATAATGAGATCTTAATTGATGTAAATAATTATTTTTTTTTAAATCTATTTTTTATATGAACTCTTCAACGCACTCTCTGTTAAACACATAACTTCGAAAAACATTTCTAGGGACTTCTTTTTCTTCTTGAATGGCGAGTTTAACAAAGCACGCAGGTCGTTTCTGTTCTCTGCCAACTTCGTCTGCGGTATTCCGCATCGACCACGTGCAAAGTCACGCAGGTAAATATTTCGCAGAATCTTTCTCTTGGAAACTCAAAAAGCCGTCTAATCAGATGTTTTCATTTTACCGGCTTTTACGCCATACACTAAGTAGCAGCAGGGCATTATGTGGGACTTACAGAGTCTAATTTTAATCCACCATTTATCATACGCTTCTTACAAACTACTTCAACCACATGAACTTTCACTGACATAGTTCATATGTATATACGATGATCTACATACGGATTGTTTATCTTAAAAATGTATGCCATCATTTGCATATGATTATTTTTTCAGCTACTTGTGTCGTTTCTATTCCAATACTTGTTTTGACAATTATATTGCAATAAACCATTTTCCACTACAAAATACTTTTACCATTTTGAAAACTTCCGACGTTTTAATGTTAAGAGTAACGATTTCATTGTTATTGCTATAGTAGTTATTCGCAGAGATAAAAATTTTCCCGCCAAGTAGTTCGCGTGCATTTCTATGTTTATAAAGTTATTTGCTATTGTGCTCAGAGTTTTCTTTGTTGCATTTACTGGTTTTTCTCATTTGTGCTAACTATAAGTTTTTAACTCTAACGATGGTGGTATTGGTGATCGTATCAGCTGCTTAACAGCTGTTCACCAAACACAAATTAATACAAATGTAAGTTGGTAAAATGCATGTTCAACTCACCTTTCGATATGCACCCAGGGTGGGTAATTCAAGTTGTTTAAACCACCGAGAGCATAACCTAACCAAACTCCATTTAGCTGCCTCTTTTTGTTTGAAATACATTTGGTGTGTATGTACATATAAGCATACTTATACATATGTATATTAGGGCGGGCCAATTTGTATGGAAGATTTTTTCGACTATGCTCTTATAGCACAGAAGGATTCTCCGTGTAATTTTAAGCAAATTTTCTGAAAAAACTATGGATCCAAACAAATTATTAATTAGTGGGCTTAAATTTTCTATATAAACATGCTATAACGTTTTCTTCGAAACCTGTTTTCGCAATTTGCCAAACTCCAAATTGATTTTAGACCCATAGTTTCTTTAGCAAATTTGCTTAGAATTATACGTAGAATCCATCTGTGCTATACGCGCATAATCAAAAAAAAAAAAAAAATTGACCCGCCCTAATGTACATATTACCCTTTTCTTTATTATTTACTTTTATTTGGTTAGCCGTTTCTCCTGTCTTTGGCGCCCAGACACACATATGTGCGTATAATTTCTTCACCTTACAGCCCATGCGTGACTGCATTTCTTCTCTACACTTGAATGCATTTGAAAGCACCTGTATGTTTACTCGTCGTTATGCCTTACGTATGTATGTATGTATGTTGTCATCTCTTCGGTATCGCTTCTGTTTGTTTGCATCTAATTTCTATTCATTTGCCTAAATTAACATTAAAATGTTGTAGAGTGCCTCTGTTTGCTCGATTAGTTTGATCTAAGGTTGGCTTGCACTTTCTGTTCCGGCTCGGCTTTCGTCTGCTGCCCGTTGTGTTGTGAAGAGCGGGTGGAGGGAAGGCAAAGGCTTAAGCGTACAGTTTTAAATAAAACTCAAGTGGCTATAAATTTAAATAAAAATTTCTATGCCGTTGGTCATACGCTATTTGTAAAACCTCTTTGCTTTTCTCTTCTCTTTGCTTTTGTCTTTAGTGCCGTCAATTTTTCTATTGTACTTTTTACACTTAAACCAACTTTCTGTTTCATAAGTTTTATGACCAGCTTTCATTCAGTATGACAGGTATTTTTATTTTTTTAAAGTCATAGAACCCATTAAACCGCTTACTAGTTAAGCGCCTCTGTTGATTTTCTGGGTTCATTTAGTTGAAAGTGCTGCTGGTTGCTAGAATTCTAACTACTCGTTAGAAAATGAAGTTGTATTTGGTTTTATTTAAGCTTTTAGTACCGGTGTGACCAGATGCTTTCAAAAACCGAAGCTTAATTGGCTTTGAATAAGGGTTAAACAAAAGATATTATCCTATGAAAAAATTAACCTAAAAATAGTCAATAATTTTGTGAATTTCAATATGGAAAATACTCGTACAGGGAATTATTTAGACTAAAAAATTATTATTTTCTACATCAAAAATTTGTTTTACATTTAATTTATAGCGCTATTTTTTTTAAACCTAAATTAGATAAAAACTAATTTTTTCAAAGAAATGGTTCTTTGCACTGCCATTGTAATGTTTAACGATTAACGGTAGGTTTCGAAATACTAAGGACTTTTAGTATGACTATTATTTATTATTATAAGTTCCGGTTTGAATTTTATTAAAAATATTTTAAGTAAAAGGACAGAAGAAAGAAGAAAAAAGCCACGAAGCTAGACCTGAATTTCTGTGACTATTGCACAGCCTCAAAAGGACTAGCCTGGTCACACTGTTCGGTGCACTCTAAGCGCAGTAAGTACTAGGAAGCAGTGGGGGCCATATATATACAAGCCCACGCTCTTCGGCCACCCTTTCAATAGTTCAGATATAATAATATTAAACAGAAGTGACATCAGCCTATTCTCTGGATACCTAACTATCGAAGTGTCATAATTACGACTGTGCCTTGAGGATGATGAGATTTCTTAACACATTCTCTGTGACTTGTCCGGCCTTGGCTAGACAAAGATTAATTCATTTTAAATCTCCAGTAGTCGAATACTTTGTAACAAAACGTTGACGCAACAAGCTCCTTTTAGGATTCATTAAGGGGACCGAAGGTATCTTGGAAATACTCAACGGTATGTTCTAGCTACTTTAAATTAAAATTGAGTAGACTACAGGGCTATTTGTTTGGTTTGTTATACTTATTTGTTTATTAAAAAAAGTGGCACAACCAAATTTTTTTCATTAAAAGTTCTTCTTTTTGCGAGCGCTAACTGAAAAATGGAGACAAGGGTGTTGAAATTTGCCACAACTATTTTTTTGTGTAAGTGGCTGCAAAGTGGACTTAAAAGAGTAGCGACACATGCTTACACGCCGATGTTCTGGCAGTGACTTAGTATTTACGTACCCCGCGGGGAGTTAGGAAGCTAGAAAGAGCGCGTGTACGCTCCAATCACTCCAAGACATTTTTTTCAACTTGAAATGGCCTTGACCCCAAGCGCCTAAATAAGGGTTAATAAACTCTATAAGAATCAATAAGGAATCTCTACGGCATTTCTTTTGGTTTTTCGCCTGGGCTTAGACGCTTCTCATACAGAATCTGTTAGTTTCCAAAGGTCATAATTATCTTTGTATAGTTTATGCTATTAGTTTTGTGGTATATTTGTAAATGTATTTAGTTAAAAGTAAATATTTTAAATATTTCTTATTAATTTTTCACCATATTTTATCTTTATTTCTCTCTTTAGCCATATTTGTGGTTTTTATTTTTATGGTCATGGTTGTGTTTGCGGTTTAAATACTACATAGCTTCCACTTCCTGTGCCATTGTCGACGGTCATTATTTTTGTCGGTGTAACTGTATATGTGTGTAACGCATATAGTAGATATAAATATGTGTTAAACAATGTCTCTTTCACAAAAGTTAATTATCACATTTACATTACCAAACTTGACCATCATGTTAAACATTCCATAACTGGCGCACTATGGGCGATTTAGAGGAAAAAATTTTCAAAATCAAATTGCGCTTTTCAGAGGTGAGATAAATCAACGTTTTTTTTCGTTTAAAGGATTTTTATTGTAGAATTAGGGAAAATTTCAAATAAATGTGACTCTGAAGATGCACAATTACAGAAATCATGGAAAGGACGAAGATTAAAAAAAAAATAAAATTTTACATGACTTGTAAATGGAATGGAACATGGAAGTATATACTTGAAAATAAGACCAATATAAATAAAATCAATGTGTTAGCGTGTTATCTCAGATCTACACCGTTAATTCGATTTTCAAAATTAAAGTGTCAAATAAGGTTTTATTTTTTTGAGTTGCCACCTGTTAAAAAATTAATTAAAATTATTCAATAAGGTTAAGGCTTTATTTCTAAACTACATGTTTAAGGGTTAAATTCAATTTTAGCGTTTTAACCATAACAGGTATAGAATAATTATTAATAACAGAATCAAATTGAATATAAAATGATATAATTAAACATATTTCAGTAACAACCCTCCTACACGTATTTCAGAAATAAAGCCTTTTCAAAACCTTTTTGACTTATACCCATATTGCATAATTTATTTAACTTACTAAATATTTTTTAACAGGTAGCAACTCTTTAAAAAAATAAAACCTTATTGCACATCTAAAGGCCAAGCTAATTTGATAGCACAATTTTAAAAATCGAATTAACGGTGTAGATCTGATGACATTAATAAAAAAATCCCTAGCGTAACATATATAGCACGCAAAACACTGGAATGGCCCCATTCATTTTATTGATATTGGTTTTATTTTAAAGTATATATAGTTCCACGTTGGCTTCATTTCATTTACGAGCCATGTTATTTTTTTTGTTTATTTTTTTTATCTTGTTTTTTAAGTCTCGTTCTTTCCATGTGTCCTGAAATTGCGCACCTTGAGATACGCATTTATTTGTAATTTTCCCTTTTTCTACAATAAAAATCCTTTGCTCGTTGGCGCAATTTGATTTTGAAAATATTTCCCCTAAATCGCCCACTGTGTGACTTCGCGTTCTCGCACACTCTGTGGTCACCCGCATTGAGGTATCTATGAATGTAGGTAAGCCTGAGAGAAAAAGCAGCGCTGCCACACCACTATGCCACACATAAACTCAATCACTGCTCAGTGGCCATTGTTGCGATAACTGTGATTGTTGTCATTTTGTTAATGTATTTTACTGTCGCATGTTATTGTTGTAATTGCATTCATTCACCTGCTCTGGCTGCAGTTTTTATTAAATTGCATACATATGCATGTTCGTACTTCTTTTACACTTTCATATATCCGCATACATATGTGTTTGTGGCACGTGCAATAGTTTAAAGATAACAGTATACCATAAAAAATTACAAACGTAAATCTAAGCTATATAATACTATTTACATATATGTCCTCGTACAATATTAACTGTTATTTTGTTTCCATGTGTGCGTAACATTAGGTAGGTACGCGAAAAAAATTGCACGCCGCAATTAAATGGCTAATTAGCTTTGTTGGCTGCATTTCAATGAATTAAATGGTCAATTATTGTTGACTGCTCTTGTATTAGGTACATACGTATGCATACATATGCATTTGCATTGCAGGTGTAATGACGCAATGTCGCGAGTAAATGGAATGAGAGCAACGCTACAAATATAATATTTTAATTGGTCAACATTACATTCATGCATTCGTCTAATGCGAATGCATTCACTACTGCAATTGCAAATTTCTATTTAAAAGTTTGAGATTTCTTAAAGTTCAGAAAAAAGTACATACATACATATGTTGTCTGTTATAAGAAGGTCATATGTTATGTGTAAATGTAACGAATATTCCGGCAACTGCAGCCAATTGGTTAATGATGAGTACTACTGGATACTCGCTGGGACTCAGCTTCTAGACCTTTGATAGGTAATATCTCAAACATCGATAGCCACTGGAAGACCTACGAAAACCCAACAGACTACCAAATACTATATAAATTTCAGTAGAGGGTTTATAGTACTAATTTCTAACAGAGAGCAATAAAGCAACTCTATTCAGTGTTACATAGAGACTAGATCAGAATGGAACAACACATTTGGCAGTGGTGTGTATAGGGAACGGAACAACGACATATGAATACAAACTTCTCTCCGCCTGCCAGACCAATGCAGGATATTTTAAGCTAGAGCTGTAAACCTTTAGATAGTCATCCTATTCGATGTTTTCGATAGTTGGCATTTAAACAGAGGAAGCTGTTGGCTGTCTTTGACTCGACGCTTTTGTATTTGCAGTCATCTCAGATGATAAGAACGCTGTGTATTGCTAGTGCACCCGCATGGCGTTAAAACACCAAAATTGAATTAAAAGTTTTAAACAGGTGGCAACTCTCATTAAAAAATATTTCAAATGTTAGTCGGTGTTGTAAGTAATCTGTATGCCCAGCCGTTACTGTGTCAAGATAAGCCTCGCAGGTGGCGACCCTTTTTAAAAGTATTGTTGAATAAAAATCTTCTTAAATTTCTTTAGTTTGACCTTGGGACACAAATTTAAATAAATTCATGAATTTAGTTGAATGTGATTTTTCAAATACATAAAGCTTAGCAATAAGTTTTGTTCAAACTTATTTCGATTCATAGCCATATTTTATTAACTAATTTAACGTATTAAAAAGAACCTTTAGGCAGGTGGAAACCCTATTCAGACACCTCAATAATATTTTAAGTGCTCCAAATAAAGATTTCTTAACACTCTTTCTTTTGACACCCACATTTTAATACTTCACATAACTCGTGTAGAATTTGGGTAAATATAACTTTTAAAACAGATGGCAACCCTCTTCAAAATATTTATTTTCAAACTTCTTATACATAACTGGTGTATAAATTAATTAAATACGACTTTTTAAACAGGTGGCAGCCTTCTTCAAAATATTTGCAAACTAAAATCTCTTACGTCTTTTGTCTTTTTGAATTTAATTTTTTTAACATGTGGCAACTCCTTTCGAAAAATAAACCTTGGTGGATAATTAAAAGTCAAGCGCTTTAATTTGACAACTCAATTTTGAAAATCGAACGACCGCTACAGATCTGAGGACATTAGCAAAAAATGCCTTCTTTTTCCGAATCTTAATCTTAATCGTGGCCAATGATCGCCAACATTCTGTACCTTCTGTCGCTTTTTCGTTTGGAAGCCTAACGAGTGTGTCGCTTTTTCGTTACATCGATGTTTGCATTTACTCACAACCGAACGCAAAAATTTGTGTGGCGCAAGGAAGCGTAAAATGATCACAAAAGCTGCTGAGGGTGAGCAGGAGAGAAATATCCACGAACATGGGATCCCCTCGCTCCTCAATCCACAAAACTGTGTGCAGGAGTTAACGTTCCTTCAAAGATAGCCGAGCTGCACTTAACTCGGAAACTGCTTACAAACTAGTCCAGCAAAGCAAGTCTCGGCCTAATTATCGCGGTAGAAATGAAGCAAATTTCCCTTAATTCTGAGTCTCCCTAGTAATCGAGAGTTTAGAGCCGATGAAACAGCTGACAAATTATAAGATTGCTGACTGTCCACTGCCCGTGGCACACACAGCTGAATCTGGGCAATGTTTTCTGTCTTTAAGAGGATGAGATAGCAAAACACATGTGCGCTTCTGCTTTACCTTAAAAGAGATTAGGGGTATTCAATACAAGAAATAAAAAAATCACTTAATAACTAAACCGTGACCTCATCTGGTGCACCAACAACTAGCTTATAATTCTCTAACTTGTTAGCTACTGCTTTTAATATGTATGTAATGGGTCTAGCTTTGAACTTTCACATGCTTAGCAGAACACCACTTTCAACTTTCTATGAAGTTTCAATACCAGGTTTTTGGTAAAAAATTCTTTACAGACCTCAATTCAAACAATACTTTGCAAATTTACATAGTAATTGAATTAAGCTAGTCATCACCGGCATTGTTTCACTATATCACCATTTGCTACTTTCATTCCATAAACCGCAAATTTTTCATGACCAGTCATTACCATGCGGTATCCGTAATAGATATAAACATGAAAATAAAATTACATACATATGTAAGTGCACACATGCATACAGTGGTGGTCAAAAGTGGATGAATGATGTTTCGTTTTTAACATTTACAATTTCCTTCAAGCTATAATTTTTTTGATATTTTTTTCGATATTTTTTTCTAAAAATATGGATCATGCTTTAATAAAAGCTATACATACAATAATTTTTATAAAATCTTTGGGTATGCAGTTAACAGGCCTATAAAATTTAGTAAAATAAGTGCAAGTTTTAAGCGGCTAAAAATCGCATTGATTTTTAATAATTTTTTTTTTGCTGACGGTTTTTGCGTTTTTTCATATAAATATTTAGAAATTTCGGAAAACTGGCCTAGACTTTTTTTATTTTTTCGGAAACGGTCTAGCGCATATTCTTCCACAAGAAATTCGTATTTATATGCAAAAAAGTGCAAAGCGCTGTCAACAAAAAAAAAAAAAATTATTAGAAATCAATGCAATTTTTTAGCCGCTCAAAACTGGCACCTATTTTACTAGAACTTTATTATACTGTTAACTGCATACCCAGAAAATTTATAAAAATTCTGGTTAAAAAACTTGAAATTTAAATAAAAATTTGTGGAACTTTTCTAAAACAAATTTTCTGTACGAAGTTTGCAAGTTTGATTTATAACGGTTATTGCCAAAGCATGAACCATGTTTTTATAGAAAAATATCAACAAAATTTTAGCTGGAAAAACATTGTAAATATTAAAGACGAAACACCATTCATCCAATTTTCACCGCCACTGTATGTATGTATATGTTTTTTACTGCCATCACATCTTTCACAAACTCACTTGCCAGTTGTTAAATTTATACAAAAAATGGCAAAGCACTATTGTAGCAATGGGGTGCAAAGTAGACGAAGCTGAGTGTACAATTCAAAGTTTATTTTGTAGTTTTATACTAAAGCTTTAGTAAATTGGGTTGTTTGATTAGCAAAGATTAGCGCAGAATTAGCTAACTAAGGTAAGTTACTAGCTCGTGCTGGTGAAGCTTATATAAATTCTTTCGACAGTCAACCTAGAGTAATGCAAATTAAGAGTAAGCAGCAATTCTATTCGGTAGTTACACACAAAAGTATATAAAGGAAGGAATGTTGTTATTGGCAACTTAGCAACTTTATTTCTCTAACTAACATTTTAATTTGGGGTCATTCCGATTCGTTACTGGATCAGGTCATGATGCCCATGGTCATTATACATTGAAGCAATTGATAGCTTACTCGCAATACTGTGGAGGCCTTAGTGAGTTCGAGCCCACCCTGCATCTATTTCACCTTATTTTGGGATCAGTTACAAAATGAGTAGCTCAAAACTATTATTCATGGATATGGCTCCACCTTGGACTACACATTCAACGACACCTCTGACAGAGCTCAACTCGTTAATCAATTCTCTACACCTATGTATATTCGTATGCATGTACATATGTATGACCGGTAATTGAGTAAGTAAATAAGTGGCATGTAGAAAGCTAACTGCTAATATATGTATGCTGGTGACTTCACATAAATTGTGTGTATGTATTTTTATGTCGAAAAAAACTAAGAACTCCCAAAGGTAACTGACCATCGAAAATTGACGAGCGTATCACAGCGTGATCGTTATAATGACCGCATTCATAAAAATGACGTTGAGGAATTGTTCGGAAATGATGATATTTTTGCAAAATGCTTTCAAAAAAGCTAATAATTACTTTTTATTATAAATTAGTTAAAATGAGTTGTAATTTTTCAAGTGAGGTCAACAGCGTCGTATCTAAATAACAACAAAAAGTAGCTGTGTTGGATTTTGTTTGGCTTCTCATTGCTAAGTACTATGCTATTTTTGCAATTCGCTACACCATCTTTCTTTGAGCACACTGTTCTGTGTTAGAGAGCGTATAAATATTGCCTTAGCATTATTTAGTTAGCTTTTCCTGCTTATTTGCTTGATACTAAATATGTATGTATGTGCGTATGCAAGTATATCGTAGCGTTGTAGCTAATTCATCACTAAATGTAGATAGTGACGAACAGAGCTTGTAGTAAGCAAGAATTGTGGATAATACATTTAAGGTACACTTAGAACTTTATGACTTTGATTTCGTAAATATTTAATTTAAATGTATGTTGGGGCTCTGCAGTTCGTTACCATCTCGATCATTTGTATCTCCTTGTTTAAATTTGTAGATGCAAATACAGCAGTTATTCTTGTATGCGTTGTCTAAGCTCCGGATTTATCAAAACAGGCTATGTTGTCCAGGGTTCAAGCTTCCTAGCGTCCAGGGTGGCTATGGCCGAGAATCCAAGACAGTGAGAAGTTGTTCTAGCCACGGACTGTTTTCGCGTTTGCCACACTTGGAGCACCAGGGCCGTCAAGAGAAAATCCGAGCCCGATAATTAATTGAGGAGCCTATCTATATTTTTTTTTAAGTAATTTAAGAAAGAAGAATCTATAAATAATAAATACGGTATTTTGGTGAAAAGTTCATTGCAACTACGTGATGCTACCTATTCTAGTAAAAGGAAACTAAAACGCGTGGCTCGGAGAATAACCGTTTCGATTCTAGTAATGTTTTTAGGCTGTGCCTAATTTTTTTTAATGTCAATTAGGCTACTCTGGCTCTCAATGAGAACCATGCTAAAAGGTCGAATTGGAAAAATTTTGTAAATATGAATTTTGAATCGTTTGTTTATATGTCTTGACATTATAGTACCTTAAAAGAGAGCCGCACAGAGTTGTCAATAACCTTACCTTTATTCTGGTTATAGAGATCGAATTAATGCGCTCAATACTTTGTATTGTTTTAGTTAAAATGCGGTCTGAGATTTAATCAAAAAGGTACCGAAATGACTAGAACATTAACTGACTGTAGTTCAGTAGTACTACAATTACTTAGGGCCTGGGTTCAATCCTTGGTCTGACATCTGGACGTGCAGAACAAATTGGAAGAAAAGCTCGGCCAAAAACTTGGCAAAAGTGTAAGATAAGCTTATTTTTTGTAGAGAAATAGAGATAACATAACTCCGCAGGTAATAAATATATACACATAAATATAAACTCCAACAATTTATTTGACGATATTAGTATAGTATAACCATTAGATATGTACATACATACATAGTAAGTTAAATAAATGCTTGCCCTTACCTTTCGTCGATTGAAACTATAGGAAAATAACGTTCATCACTTTTTAGCTCAAATGGGCTGTATAGAAGAAAGTCGTCTTCTACAAATTTTCCCTTGTTGTAAATAATCTCGACTCACTTTTAAGGCCGCTCTCCAATCTTGAGTTTAAAAAGTTACCGCAGACAAAAGAACGCCACGACCAGAGAAGTTCAAACACAATGCCCCAAATGTCCATTCCCTTGAAAAAAAAGCTGTCTTCTAAAAATCTCAAACTTATGCGAAGTGTAATTCATTCCAATAAGAATTGCTTAATGCATTCTATCTCTCCACCTAGCTTCAAAACTGGCAGCAATTTCGCGGTATTTCCAGGAGAAGCTTCACTTTAGGTTTGGAGAGCCTCATCAAACTCTGAGCTCTGTACTCATTACAAGATCCATCTGCCCAGATTTGCCAACATGTTGTGTTTAGTTACTCTGTCCTTCTCTCCAAATTGGGAGAGTAGGGATATCAGAGTTGATTGAAGAAATGGGCTAGAGTTTCTTTTACCTTCCGAAACCTCACTATATAATGGGCTCCAAAATATATTGGCCGTGTTGTTCATGTACAAATGTAGGTTAAGTCGAACTTTGATGCAGCTATGTCCTAGAAAATTTTTGGCAAATGAGTTTTTATTTCCCTTTCCGTTTTCTTTAAGGCCAAAACTACATTAAAGCCAATTTCTTCGAGTGTAAGCCACTAACTGGCTACCTATCTGTCGGCTTCTTACCAGGTGAGATTCATCGCGCAGTGGCAGTGCAATAGTAGTAGCACACAGTTGCTCGTTAACAAGTTACGCCATGCGGCAATTTAAAACAATAGAAACATATACTATACATACATACAAACCAACAGTCGCGCTCGTCGCATATAATTTAGTAAAAATAAATTAGAAGAAAATAAATAAAGCAAGCTAAGGAAAAATCAGTGAACGCAAAGCAGGGGAAAAAGTCAATGTGAAATAAAAATTTTCACATACATATATTAGTTGGTTTAGGAGTGCAAATTTGTTTGTGCATCTGTGTGCAAATAATATGTGTGAACCGAAGAAAATTTGCGCAAGTTGATTGTTTCTAGATAATGGAAAATGTTGACGGTAATGAAGGTGCTGCATACGTACATATGTATGTATGTGCATGTATGTACACAAGCAACCACATGCCTACATATGGGGTACTGGTACTTGGTTGCCATTTGAAGCCAAGTCAGGTGTTGTTGCCTTCACTGACGTTGCATTGTTTGCGAATGCAGCTACTTATTGTAAATCAACACCACTAATTGTGAGAACGAATGCAATGTGAAAATCTCAAATGTGCAAGACGACATGTGCAAGAGAGCAAAAAAGAAAAGAAAATACTAATAACAATAATAATAATGGTTTAGTAAAAACAAAAGCTCAGCACAGCAAAAGCGGGTAAAAGCATATTTAAATGTCTTCTCCATATTTCTTTGCGTGCCATGCCATGCAATTCCTCCTTGACGCGCTTGCAATAAAACACCGGAAACTCCCAGTGCCGCCAACTCGGCAACGAATGAAAGGCATTTCCGTGTGCGCTAATTTAATTTCCAATTTTAAATGAAATTTGTGTAAATAAAGCAGCTGCTGAACGATGGCAATGACAATTTAAAATTGTTTTAAAGTGCAGATAATTTGACTTTTCGCCTTTGCTGCTGGTGTTGCTGCTTTTATTGCGGCTTTTTGCATACATATACATACTGACAAATAAGTATTTACACCTGTATGCGTGCGTGTATAATTGCATTTATTCAACCGCCATGGCAACTTGTTAACACTTTTCATGTTAACAACAGTTATTCTTTGCTTTCGCACTATTTTAACCGCGCCGGCACGCCATGACAGCGACTATCCACAACTGCACTCTGCGAATTTCCGCAACAAGCACTTTACCTGCTGATTGAACACTCATACGCACCGGTGGGCCCTTATTAAAGTGTACATATGTATGTAAATACTATTTATGAACATTAGACCGTGCCCCGTTAGAAGCAAAAAAAGTTCGCTGCAGTATTTTTGGAAGTCTATTTAAATTTTTTTTTCCTTGTGGTCCAACTTATGTGCGAGTATTCATATATGACGTATGAGCAAAATAACATATGAAAAAAATTAATTTCGATATTTCGAAGTTTGTATAAGGGGCCCCGGCACATTCCATAGCAGTGAAATCTCACTTTTGTTATATCTTCGGACGCATGATTTTGAAATTTGGTGAGGACATCTATGGTAAATGTATACAAAGGAGTTTGTAAAAAAGGGCGTGGCGTGTGTAGTAAACTGAAAAAGAGTGAGTGTTTGTGCTAGGGGCGTGGCAACCCCAATAGATGTAGTACGTTCAGAGAGCTATAACCTTGGACCCATTACAAACAGACAGCTGAACGGAATGATCTGTTGTAACTACGTTCAGAGAATATAAATTTCTAAAGTAAAGCGCACTTCATTCTTCTTTAGTTACCTTAATCCACCTAACCTTAATAATGAAACAAGATTTTTAGTAAAAAAAATGATTACTAACATAAATACTGGAGTGGGATTTCCGAATAGTATTTATGCTCCTACACTGCAACAAAAAATTAAAGTATTGTTCATAAGGAGGCCTTAAATTAAATAAGAAAAATAGTTAATGTCTCCTTCAATGAAAATCTCCTTACTGTTTTATATTTTTATTTGTTTACCCCGTACGACGTCGGATACTCTACGTCATAAAATTTCTTCTTCATATTTGGCACTGTATCCGCCTAAGCGATTTTGGCCGAGTTCAATAAAGTTTCGTTTCTGTGCCAACTGACGCCAATTGGAAATGCCAAGTGAAGCTAAGTCCTTCTCCAGCTGGTCTTTCCATCGCAGTGGGGGCCTCCCTCCCTATGAGTAAGGATGATTATGCTCTTTAGTCCTTTCAACCTAAGCTAATAATGTTTACATTACAAACCATTTTTGCATCTCAATACTAATTTTGTATTGGTCAACGCAAAAGTTCTTATCAGGCGTCGCGAAGCAATCCAGGCATTTGCTAGTTACAAATAAAAATCGAAATTTCCTTCGAATCCAAATACTACCTTCGCAAAAGTTTGTTGATCTTTTTTGGCGAGCTTCAATTTACGGACATTAGGGTGGTAGGAACTGAGGTCTGGTGGCTAAGTACCAGAACGGGGTCAATGAAATTCGGAACAAAAAAATGTCTCCCTGAGCAAGAATATCCATACAACACACTTTAAGATCGAAATCCAAATGCCGAAGATATGACGAAAAATTAAAAAAATGACCCCACGGCACTGCGAATTGTTTTGTTTCTGGTACGGCCTAATGTACATACATATACACACAAGTGCCAAGTGTATTTGTTTTTGCGTGTAAGTGTGGTGAGAAAAATCGATTAAAGCAATTGTGGCGACAAAGCCACATAACCAGCACAACAAAAACTGCATTTACTCATAAAGAACAGCGCGAAAATCCAGTTAAGTGTAAAATTTCCATTGGTAAATGTCAGAATGCATTAATTCCTACAACAACGCAAATTATTACAATATTTGCTCATTATATAAGCATTCTCACAGGCTACTCATAAATATACATTTAAACAAACACATTTAAAAAACTCTTAGTGCATGCAACAGTAGCGGCGAATGCGCAGAAAATTTGCATTTAATTATAAAATTTGTCTGTTGCAATTTATGCCACTGATTGTAATGTGTATATTGGACCTGAAGTGCACTGGGCTCAAGTGGGATTATGGACCTGCTTATAATTAAATTATTAATCAGCACTTTATTAAGGATTGCAAGACAGTATTGCAATGGGGAGTGTGTGCGTGTGCTGGTAGTTGGGTAAGAGGTCACTGTAAAGTAGTGAGTACCTTGCGACATTGTTGCGGCTTGAGTTTGTCGTGTGTGTGTTTTAATCGGCTTAGGGCTGGAAGATAATATTGTTATTGGATAGACAAGGTTAGTAAGGGTAATAGATATTGAAAGTGTGCTCATGCAAGTACATAGACAGAAAGCGCAAACAGAAAGCAGTGCTCAGAACGCATGCTGTCCATTGTACTGTTATCGAGTTCCCTTTAATCGGTTCTAATCATAGACGATTTACAAATAAATCGACGCAAATTATTGGGTGTGTTCGTCTCTGAACACATCGCCTCGAAATCCTTCATTGCACCGTTTCATTCTATTCAAGGCAGGCAGAGCGAATGGAGCTTTCTTGTATGCCGATTACAGACGGTGGCTTGTGACATGAAAAGTGACCAAATAGCAATTCCCCAAGTTTTCTGCAGCTCAATCTGCTCAATGAATACAAATACACCTACTAACGACCCTCTGAAATTAAGTAAACCTCAGGTTTGTCTACCTGCAATCCCTTGAAGCATTCCAGTCCTTACACTGTTTCTGATGGTAGCTTCGATGGCGGAAGGTGGTAGTACATAGACTGCTCTGAGCCCTCTTCAGCCAATTCGTCAGATGTCTTAATATCAGGTAATTGCAAGTGACCTCACTTCCAGAATAAAACAACTCGTTATGCTTTCCAAAATAATTTATTTGCGACTTGCATTGCCGAACCAGGCTGAAATTAGTTGGAGGACTGTTGAGTGCTGCTTGAGTATCATTACAGACTCTTGCCTCTTCGCCTATTTTCGAAATAGACTGGGCTTGGAATACCGATGCTCCTTTCCCAAGATAAAATCTAAGCTTATCAACATTATGTTCGATATAGACTTAAAATCCTAAACCAGATCAGTTTTGGAGCTATCAGTAAAGATCCGTCAATGCATATGCTGCGCTCAGCACTGGGATTAAGCCACCGTTCAGCCTCAAGAAAATTAATATTATAAAATCCTCTCAACAAGGGTAATGGGGCATTGAAAATACACTCGCCACCAGAAATTTCCGTCTCGCCACACTTTAGGTGTTATTGAGAAGACACAGCAGATTAACCACGCTATTGATTGAGAGTCTGCTACACCATTCCACTAATTCATAAATGATAATGGATCCAATCAAAGGGGTGTAGATATAGTGGTTACCCGATGGTGACAGACCCCACGTTTTCTCGAAAACTGTGAACAATGTAAGACTTCCATGAGTGTCTGGCATCACGAATTAGCCTTAGATACTTAAGTAACTTTGGAAGCAATCCGATTCGTAACTCCTTTAAGTGGATGGGAATTAAATCATCCAACATAATCCTTCTAGTAAAAAACCCCATATTAGTTTTGGCTGGATTAGCGGACAGTCCATTTTTAATACGCCAAGTGTCAAACATATTTAGTTTTTTTGTGCTTGTTTCCTAACGGTAGTTTTACTTATTCTAGCAACGAGGGTCTGCTGAGCCATCTCACAGGACTTTTCTGCCTGACAGGCATTTTGATATATAGGCAGTGGTTGTGATGAAAGCGTCCCCGTTCGAATAACCAACTTAAACAGGCTCGCCGAAAATTTTAGCAAGAAGGACATCATGCTGGTATAGTCATCCTTTTCAAACTTAGGTAAGAAGGCGACGGCAACTAGTCGCCAAGATTGTGGTATAAAAGCAATTGTTGTTTTGCGTGCAGCGATAGTATTCTCAGTACATATCAATATTAGTTTTGGCCATCCAGCACTGAATAGAAAACGGCTAAGGGGCGAACCAGGCGGAGAAGCCTTATACAAACTAGCACCAAAAGTTGTCTCATCTGAGGCCTAAGTAGATGGTATCATAAATTGCACAAAAGTCAAGTACTAAAGATGCTCCCTAAAACACAGCCAATCCTCTTTTAAATTCCGCCTTAGCAAAGAGCGAAATTCCCCAAAGTGAATCTTCATTCAGGACTTTTCCGCCTAGAATTGACGGTCCTTAGCACCCTCTAGCACCCCTTAGCATCTTCTGGCCGCCACTAATGTGGGCTTAGCGTCCACATTCTATATATCAAGCCCATTACTCACTAGACAGAATGTTCTCGAAAAGCCGATCTACCTTAGCGTCGCATTTGCTGCTGCCCTAGAAGCATCGCAGCAAAGGATTAATCTAGCTTGAAACTGGTGGATACTATGATTTATGTATCTTTTCGAGCAGGTACGTTCATATTTCAGGAAATTATTTTAAACTGTGTCCACGTCAATACTTTGCCCATTCACCATTCATCATTAAGTATTTTATTATATTAACTTGCAACATTTCGCAAATTGCAAATACATATATCAAAAAAATTTCGTGTTCAATAATAATTTCGAGTGTTTTATGACTAAATAAATAGCAATAATTACCATATGGCATAGAGAAAGAAGTAAACATGCGATGGACTAACATTGTAAATGACGTGCATGCATGAATGTATGTTTGTACGTGTTGCTCCATAAATTACACACAAATAATAACAACACTCAGCACCGCAACAGATGCTGTCAACCTCATTTTTTTTGCAACGAAAAATTTGCGGGCAACTAAATATGTTTTTGTTAGCTCAATGGATTCGCTTGTTGTATTTATGTATTTATTAATAAACATGTGCATATTGCATGCCAGCCAGCCGTATGTAGTTGGTGTTGCAAATTTTCACATGTGTGCCTCTTTCGAACGCGGCCACTTAATATGCACCACTTAAAATGCGTTAACACAAAAATCACAAAAACAGCAAAAAAAACAGAAATTTACTAAATAATTTGAGTGTAAATACGCGTATGCAGTTGCTTTTAAAATGAATTGGAAATCACTAAAAAAAGCATAAGAAGTGAATTGTGTTTCGCTAGAAAGCCCATAAAAATGGTAAAGTGTAAAAGTAGTAAATGCTCTGCGCCAATTTTGCATTTATTGTTCATACATATGTACATACATACAGTTGCGGAGTAAACATTTTCTTGTGTAAATTGTAAAAATGCAAATGCAACGAAATGCATAGCAGCCGACACAAATTTGAGGCAGACAGAAACATTAAAAATTGCATTCATGCAAAAGACGCATACGCATGTGTGTCTACATATCTTTTAAACACATATGTAAGTATGTATGTATAGATGCATGCGCATTTCCTTGTGTGCGCATTTACGCATAATTTTCATCTTTAGATTTACACATATTTTTGCTCATTAATAAAGTTGAACGCATTTATGTACATACACACATATACATACATATGTATTGTGGTTTTGTGCATACATTCTTTTAAACCCATATTGTTTTTACTGGCACGCTTTTGACGTCAATACATACATATGTACAACAATAACAACAATGCGCAAAGGCAATATAAAGCTTAAGGCAATAAGCTCAATGTGTGGCGTATTCTGTGTTTGGTTGCGCTAATTTTCTATAGCCAAAAATAAATTCGCATTGCGGTTGCATAAATAAACAAAGAAGTCGTTGCACATTCCCTTGAACAAACAAATGTGCCTACATTTCCGCCGAAATGAATGCACTTTAAAATGTATGTCAAAAGAAATTTAATGGAACTCTCTGCATCTGTCCCATTGCTCGTGCACTAATTTTAGTTTTGCCGTTTATTTGTAGATAAATTATGGCAGTGAAATACGAGCTTTTGACTTTTCTGTGCGCAGTATGTACATTAAATATTCACGGACGACATTAGAGTGGGATTTTCCTAGTTTTTGATGAGAATCTTTATTTTTACGATTTGAAATTTAAGAAGATTTATTTTCAAGAAGTTTTTTTAGTACAAGTACCGTTGAAGGCTAAAACATATTATTACTAACAGCAAATGCTACTCCAGGAAAGATTTGAATTTGAAGGATGTTCTGCTTATTCATAGTATACAAATTGCTAAGAAATCTTTAACTTGGCCAAGAAGATGGGATTAGATCTTAACCTAGATAAGACGGACTTAGCATTGGCCTACAAAAAATTCAAAAGGTCCACTCGTGTTAACCTCTAAGAAAATGAAGAAGTTCTTAGAGATGTCCTTATTTCTACCGAGAGCAATAAATATTACGCTTGCTGAATGTTTTAAAACGCCGACAATTTGATGTTTGGTTTAATGAATATACATATCGACAGCTGAGTGGAAGATCGACCGATCTCCGCAGCCGGTTCGAAAATGCTCTACCTCAGAAAACTTTTCTAGAACGTCCTACTTCAGAAGCAACTTCGCGAACCATATACGAAGTACCGTTTAGATCACGGAAGGTACGGTGATCCTAGGCAGACAAGTCTTAGCTTGGTACAAGTTTCAAAGCCGCACACAATGTGCTCTGTCTGTGTAAAAAACATTCAGGTTGGAAAATGCTTTATTACCCTACAATGGCCAGTAGGAAAGTCTCTAGCAATGTTTTTTTTGTTTTTGTATTTCTGGATATATCCAGGTTATATGATTTAGCTGGTCTAGTAATGAAGATGCATGGCAGACCGATAAATTCCTGCGTAGCCTCCTTCCTGGCGAGAATATTTGCCACTTACCTGCCAAGAGTCCCAGTCCCTGTGGCCCAGTATCCAAATGTGGAAACATGGTTCCTGGATCCGATGAGTATTAAAAATTAAAACTTTCAGCTTGAGGTATTCTCGTGTACTGCCAGGGCGATAAGTGGCACCATGTTTTCAGAGTGTATTTGTCGTCAAACTTTCTATATACATATGTACATAAATATGTAGTTATATCTACCTCTGGTGTATATAGTTTAATGGCATGAACCTCAGCCTGAAATTTAAAGCTAATTAGCTACATGTTAGTGAAAAGGAATCTTCAGCTTTTTATGTTTAACACATACACTTGCACCGACGCCATGGCCAATTTCCAAGCCATGCTTTGATTGGTGGCGCTGCATAGTTTTCTTATTGAGCACCTATATTGACCTATATGGGCATTCCCATGGTGGCGCACGTGACAGTCGTACGATTTCAATGTGATACAAAAAAGGAATACCATTTGTTTTCTTTAACTTTTTTGGGCCATTGTATAGCACATAATTAGCTCTATATTTAACCGAAAAATGAAATCAATCGAACTGCTTGGTCCTAAAAGACACCTAATTCCTGCATGTATCTGGAAAATTTAAAACCTAAATTTAACG
>NW_016157584.1:140665-144884 GCF_001687245.7 Rhagoletis zephyria | reverse complement strand
ATGGGTCAGCTAGGTTTACGTAAACCTAGCTGACCCACACATTTTTGCGAATTTCTCGGAAACCAAAGGAACACCTAAATTAATTTTGGAGGCCCTAATTAACACCTAAAAGACACCTAATTCCTAGCTAATTTTTATTGATTTTTGGCGACTTGGGTCAGCTAGGTTTATGGACGTATGTATTTGGTCGAAAATGGTGGCACACTTATCTTAGACAATGCATTATCTGACGTTTTGCGTAAAGAACCAGTTTCCATCGAGAAATTGTATTTAAATGAAAACTAAAAAAAAAATACTAAAATTGCAAAAATAACCATCTACCATGTTTACTCGCACGCCTTTTTAATAATAAACTTAAAAGTCAAATAATTTCAAACTAATTAAATATTGGTGTGCAAGAATTTTAACGTAGTATTCCTTATGCATATATATATTATTTTTTCAGGTATATAACATTTTTAGTATGAATTTTGAGTCTGCCAATAAAAATTGTAAAAATGGACTTTTAGTTCCTCAAATCAAAGTCATTTTCTACGCAATGTAATTTTTTTTTTCATTTGGTGGCATACTAGTTTTATTACACTAGATTCTTTCGTTTTGGCAAGAAGGATATTTTCACTGTTTGGTTTTAAAATTTTCTAAATGACATCTAAATGGTTGAAATTAAAAAAATCATAAAATTTAAAAAATTACAAAATAGCTGCCACAGATATTCTGCATACTGTCATTAATTTGAATTTAGTGCCACACTCTTGAAACTGCACATATATGTTGTATTTGATGCCAATATCAATTGCCTCTAATATGAACATTGTATTTGAAAACTTCCCAAAGTTATTAAATAAAAACGATTATGATTTTTTCGAGTTACAATGAAAAATTTTATCATTTCGGTACTTTTCCGCTTAAATAAACGTTTAAATACTAAAATTGTGCAAATACTTGATTTATTTTTTATTGCACATGTTTCTGGAACTCCATTGATTGAAATATATCAAGAATAATGCTTTATATTTTTTTCTGGCGAGAAAAGGAAGTGACACTAAAAAAACAACACGTGAGATTTGCTCATGTAGCCATGTGAAAAATAGGGACAAGACATATTGATCAGTTTTGGTTATTTTCGTTTGTTTAAGTTTATTATTATTATTTTTTAAATCACAGCTCATTATCTGCCAAAATATCTATATTAGTCCAAATTTAAAAATTTTAAAATTATGTAGTTTTATAGTCCACTGAATTCAAGGTTAATAGAGTGCAAGCATCATGTAGCTAAGAATTCGCGTTGATTTTTTATAATTTTTGTTTGCCAATGGGGTTATTGCTTTTTCCATAAAAAAATTGTCTAACATACTTTAAATGCCAATAAATACAAAGTTTGAGATCAGACTTATATGGTTTTTGTTAGATAATTAGCTTCACTTTTATAAAAAAATAAACATTAAACAAACAAAAGAAACATAAGAAAAACTGGTGAAGATATCGTGTCCCTGCTACAATTCACATGACTGTACGTCACGATTTATGATCACCGTTTACATTTATCCCAACATTTGTATATATTTTATAGTAAAAATTTTATTTTTTCTTTTCTGGTCGTACCGCCACTGGTTGGCAATTAAAAAATGCATATTTCAATGGAGAAGTATGCGTCTTCACACACATTTATACATACATATATATATATATGTATCTAAATAATACTCTATCCCATGACTCACTGTACCAGCCGCCACGACCAGCAAATTCATAACTATCGCTGAAGTCTTCCCTGTTTTTAGATATAAACATAATTTATTTTTATGTCGATAAGTATGTGCATACATACATACATAGACGTCACGACAACATGCTCCGCATATTTAAGATATGATTACTTTTTATGTTCAACAATTTTGTGTCGTCTTTCCTTTTATGCGCAAATCTGGAGCGAGTGGTTTGCTACTAACTACTTGCACTTAAGTGGTTGGTGATGCAGTTGCCCTCCTTCACCGCGGCGTTTGGCGCTTAAGTAATTTTATTTATAAAAATATTCTCACACTCATCGAAAAATAGTGCAATTTTCGAATTTTCAATGTTGTCTTTTATTGTTTTAAATAACATAAGTATACACTTAGATACGCACACTTGCATACAATCATATACGTGGATATATTCTGGACTACATAATTGCATTTGGTCTTAGTCTTTATTGTGAATTTCCGGCCGTTATTTCATTTATTTATGTTGTTGGTTGTTTTATAAATTTTGTTTGTTTCTTTTCATAAACTTGTGGCCTGTTGTGCGCCTAACAGCTCAGCTGTTAGTGTGGTCCCTCTGTCACATTGCGACATGTCGCGCGCCTGTTGAAAATTAAATTTATTGGCAGTTAAAATGTTGCGCGTTTCTCATGGCTGCTGTTCATATGCGCTGGAGTTTTATACACAGTATGTCCGTATGTATCTATGTATTTATATTTCAGTAGCGAATAAACTTGAGGCACCCAATCCGATGTGGGTATGCCTCTAGAACTTTATACAAACTTTTTAAATAGTTTTCTTTATCGCAATAAAAATTTAAACAATGCCAACAAACTGTACCAACTCCGTCGGCAAAATAACCAATACAGCGCCTTTTGATCTTCTTACTTAGAGGACTTTTTTATGAATCGCTGATTCCAGACAAAGGGAGAGAATAAAGAAAAAACAAAGAAATTGTCACAGAGATTTCTTATTGCATATATAACAATATTTTTAGTTATTTTTTTAAAAGAAACTTATTTCTGATTGGCATTTAATTCCCTTAAACGCAAATTAGCTGGCGCCAATTAGGAAGACCGACTAAAAGTGTATCCATCCTCAACTTGTCTTTCCAACGTATCCCTAGAGATCTGTTTCTTCTACCACCACCAGCAGGTACCGCATCGAATAGTTCGAGGGCTGGAGAATTTGCAGAGGTACTGAATTTTAGTTCTATGCGCTTTGTCTAAATACTCTGACTGGACTGCCTCAGCCGATGATTTTATCATCCTCGCTTATGCGTCATTCATCATGATGGCCTAGTGAGAGAGCTATAAAGTACCACTTCCGGAATAACCGATTGCAGCTGAGCGGTACGGTACTGCAGCTCGTATTATCTTCTCTCACTTCACGCCTTGTCTGAAATCCCATCTAGTATCAAATGGTGCAGAAAAATGCTCCTCTATTCTAGCAAATGCTGTGGTTTAACGTCATTTCAGGCCCCCGTACCAATTTCGCAGAGATACCAAATTCAAAGTATCGCTTGATCTGGATTGGGCAGAGCACACATGAATTTTATTCGGAAGGTATGCTCTCCTCAGACCATAGAACTAGATTCAGTACCTGCCAGCTCTCCGCCGACATATTTGAATAGCTTTACTGATAATTCATTGGCTCATTCAGCTTTACAGCAGAACTTTAGCGAGACGCTCTTTCACCGAAGTGAAGGACGACGAGGCCCTAATTCGGACACCGAACTTGCGCAAATTTAAATGGCTGCTGCAATAAACGTCTTAAGTTCTTGCCTGTCCATTTTACGAAGATATTAACTAACCTCTCAGAGGCCCCCTAACCATTAAGGAACCGAATAATTCAGCTGTATGTCCTTAATTCATAGTCCCTAAAATGTTTGGCGGATCGTTATACATTTTTTTGGACATCTTAAAATAGCGAACCGCTTGCTCGAAGACAGACATCCGGTTGCAGCCGCACCTTACGGTGAACAGTCTCCACAGACTTCAGTGAATTCAAAAACCAATATATCGGAGTGGATCCACTGAAGCTGCCTTTCTTTCTGTCGAGTTCCAAAACTAGCAGTTTTCGCATTGAGTATAGTTGAGCAATTGTAATTAGATACCCAGAGCACATTTCACGTCATGATATAAATACAAACACAATTTTCGTGTTGGTTTATTTCGCCAGTAGCACTTCCCTGCACTTCGCAATTCTAATTTTACCTTTTGGTAAAATTTTTGGCTGGCACACAAAAGTAGCATTGAAGAAAATTGATTCTAACTTCCTACTTTAGTGTTGATTAATTTTTAATTTCACATAAGAGTCTGCTCAAATACATTTTCTGCTTCAAAGCTCATGCGGCATATTTATGTTTCCACATACAAAATATTACCCAAAAAGTCCCACCGCGGCTTACCTTTCAACTCTGCACATCTAATGAAATATTCATTTTGTGAACTTTGCAATTCAATTATGTGAATTTTTAA
>NW_016157584.1:106498-140411 GCF_001687245.7 Rhagoletis zephyria | reverse complement strand
CAGAGAGATCAAATATATTTGTTGGCCATTTCAAATTTGATATTTACTTCTATTTTCGAGACAGAAATCTGTAACCACTGGGAAGCGGTAGTGGGTTTAGATAGACTCAACTATTTGGCTATTTTTCGCTTGAATGAACGCATATCATTTGAGAGTAAGGCCCTGTCTCAACAGGAAAATACTGGTGTCGTGATAACCATGCCACAAAATATATTTCCAGTTGAGACCTACTATTTTTAATGGGCTGCAATATATGTCAGCCCTTATTGCTTGACATCTATTGCTGGCAATCTGGGAGTTTATATTATATAGATTGGCGCTTACACATATGTTAGTGTTTGGCCGAGCTTCTCCTCCAATTTGTGGCGTGCGCCTTGATGTTGTCACACAAAGAGGAGGGACCTACAGTTTTACGCCGATTTTGATATGTAATCAAAATAAGAAGCAGTTCCCTCTTTGACTATTTATGATTACGTTCTAGGAAATTATTCAGCAAGTTTTTTTCGGGTTAAAATGTTTTTAAACACTGAAATACAGAGCATGTTGTCTCGTGGCATCATGGGTAGGGCTGCCAGACGTCCCGGTTTTCCCGGACATGTTCCGGTTTTAGACTATTTGTCCCGGTGTCCCGGTCCAACCTTAAAATGACCCAGGTTTCATTTTAGTGTCCCGGTTTTTGATTTGATTGCACAAATTTGAATAGAAGTTCAAAAATCGCTACACTAAGAGAAAAAAACGCGTTGTAATATTCAGAAAAATGTTATGAATGCACTGAGGGAAATAACGCATAGTAAACATGAATATTTTCTATTTGATTATCGTTTAAAAGTGTTCATGTTAAAAAATAATACTTCCATAACACGCACGCGTGGTGTTGATTCAAACTCAACATTTAAATGCACATTTACATGTCTGGCTGTAGCTGAGTGCGCGAAGATGCTTGCTAATTTCAGGGTTCAATTCCCATTACAACCAGCATGGAATTAAAATATTTTTTTTTTAACTTAATCATGTAAAAGCAATGGGTAATTGCAAATCGCTTCATTTTAATATGGGCGTATTTGAATTGAATATTTCTGTACTAAATACTAAAACTTGTATACTTAAATGTATTTTATTTTTAATTTATTTTATTTTTTAGAGAAAGTAAAAACGATTTTTAAGTGATGGAAAATGTCTTCCTGTGAAAACCGAAGTTGTTGGAATAAGGAGTAGAAATGAAATAATTTTAAGTAAATCTATTAATTCTTTCTCAGTTATGTTACCTTTTTTGATTATAAACTCACAATGACCTTTTACTTTAAAGAATATTTCCTTTAATAGTGTTATTTCAGTATAAAGGTCATCCATTTTAATACAGATTTTTTCGTGCAAAGTTTGTAACTAAAGAAATATAGTATTTTCGAGTACTTTTTTTTCCAACAGTATATATGTATATAGCACGGCGAGCGGAAAAATAGTACAATACTATTTATTATAGTACGGCTGGCAACCCTGGCTGAGAGTGTTAATTTTGAATTGCTCAAAGTACTCTCAACAATATCTTGGAGTGCTGTTTCGCGTTCTAACGACATAGTTAGACAAAAATATTTGAACTTAAAATGCAACTAAAACCGCAAACTTATGGGTATACAGGATGACATTTCAAAAAAAGCAATCTCAACTTCAGGTTGAGAATGAAAACGCACCTCAACTGTTAAAAGGTAATGAATTCACACATGTTGGACCTCAGTTTTTGAATAAATCCGAGAAAAACTTCGGAAATACTCAACTTCTTACCCAAATAAAATATTTGGCACTTAGACTATTTTCTTCCCTAATTTGTGATGTATATTTCGATGTTGTTCTACTCAAGACACAGTATTGAAGCAGTTGGTCAACCTAATTTGTTTTTCTTTGGATTTGGTGTATAAATTGTTAGATTTTACTCTAAATGATCCCATTTTTTATCTATTTATTTCAAACCCGCTTCCGAATGGCAGACATTTTTTTTGTGAGAAGCAGCAATTACACTCGGAAGTTTGCCACTGGCCTGATGAGAGGTGACAGATTTTAGAAAATAACTTCAATGTTGGTCAGATGCTTTTGTCTAGTCTATATGTGTGGCTGCTGCGGTTCAGATTATTTACTATTAACGAGATATTATTTTACTTATTTTAGTATTTCTTTTATCCGGGAAAGGACAAATGGCCGACTGGCAGTCAGAAACGCTTTAAAGGTCAAAGTTGCACTTTTAAGACCATGGCGAGGAAGAAAAATTAAAGTATTTCATATTTCAATTTTACGATTTTGGCTTTGATTTTTTATTTCATAAAATTCCTACTCAATTAATATTTTTAATTTTTAATGCCAAAGTAATAATTGCCAATTCAACCTTCCCAGCCAAGCTGTCCGCTTGAATTATGCAAAAGTACAAGAACACATTACTCGCTGCAACGCCCAGGTTGTCAGCCCCACTCTTTTTCATTATAAATTTGCTACTTTTTTCACTCAACACCTGTCGCAGGAATTCAAATACATTTATGCTTGTGCATATTTATAGGTGGATCGGCGTGGTGGCGCTTGGCCCTCCATAATTTGCGCCCAACATTTTTCACATCAAAATTGGGTCAGCCTAGTTGTTGTTGAGGCAGATACACTCGTACTCGTATTTGCTGTTGCTTCGGCTGCTGCTGCTCTAAAAATGTTGTCAAGCATTGCACTGACAAGTTGCTGCTCCACTTTGTGTGCCAAAACTGTTGCCAAAGCCATTCGTCACCTCTGCTTTATGTAGGAAGTGGTTTTACTTTTGTTGTTGTTGTTGTATATGCTGGTGTGCTATTTGTCAGCGATGCTGTAGCCCTTCTGATTGCGTTTAAGTTGCGTGAAGAGCGTGTGCAGGTTTTTTTTTCGTTTATTAAAATTTTTAGTTTTTGTTTTTATGACTTAGTTTTGTTTATTTTTCCATTTCGTTGTTATTTTTTCAGAAAATATTTTCTATTTAAACACTTAAGCTGCTTTTCAAGCAAAGTATTTGATTGGTACCAATTTGTTAAATGGGACGTGTTTGCTAAGTGTTTTGTTTTAAACCATTTCGTATTGCCTGTGGTAATGTTAAAAGTTCACAGGCGAATTTTGCAATATTCTCTGAGGCGGCAATGTGAAAGTGCATATTTAGTGTGGCGATTTGTTTTTTTGCTGAAAGGTAATTAATCTTTCGAATATTATGGCTCATAAAACACAAGTAAACTGGGTCGTGCCAAATTATTTATGTGGGAAAATAGAAAACCAGAGCAGAGCGTTGCTCTTTAAAGTGTCCCATAATAAGTAATTTTGTTGTAATTTTCGTTCCACTAGCGCAGACATTATAATAAACACTTCAACCGCTTGTCGCCTAAGGGTCTAGACCGATACCGAAAAACTTCACCAATTTCTCTCTTTGAAACTGCGCCAATTACTAACCCTAGTGTAAACAGATCCTTATGCACTTGGTCTTTCTATTCTACTTTTGGGTGCCGTTACTTCTGTTGTCCATCTATAGTTGCTGAGTGAAAGCATTTTCCACCATAATCGCTCGCCGTACGTACGATAAGTCCATGTTCGACTATGGCCATGATATTAAAAGGCTCATACAGTTTGTCTTCCATCTTCTTCGGCACTCGTCGCCCACGCGAACACAGCCGATCTTGCGTAGAATAATTCTCTTGAAAACTCGTAAACTTTTCTCATCTATATAGAACGGACAATATAAGATATTTGTAGAGAATTTTTTGTCGTAGAGAAATGTTTGTGTCTTTCAATTGCCTACCGAGCGAAAATAAACACCTGTTGATATTCAGGCCTGGTAATTGTTCTTGTCCCCGTTCATCGCCACTTAAACATTTTTTACCTTCTTTGCTAAGCTGGAGAGAGCTATGCTAACGGCCCTGGTCAATAGTGGATTTACCAGGTCTGAAGCTAGTCACCAGACCAAATTGAGCTGGTACTTGCCCCCAACCAGGTCTTCCATGATCGATTTTGAATAGCATCGCTGGCGTATCATCGACTCATAGGTTAGGCCGTTTTAAGACGCATTAATGCTGTTTGCATCTCGATTCGGTCGAAGGAAGTCACCGAGCACTGTCTCTACACATTGGTTTGGTTTCATTTTCGTTAAACGCGCCAACTGTGTCTCCATTTAAAAGCTTTAGAAGTACATAATGCCTAATTAATTCAAATGTAATCTGAACATCTGTTACCAGATTTTACTCTTCTGCCTCTGTTGTTGTAGCGGCACTACTAAGTCCCGCCTATTTCGGTTCATCCATCAATCATTGTCGTCAAGCTCAACTAAAGGTAGGCCCAAGAAACTGGCATTTTCAAAAGGGCCGGACGAAAGGAAAATCGGTGTTAGTTGAGTGGGATTGAGAAGGCATGTGAAGAGGTGGTTGGTGTCGTGCGGGGAGTCTCCACATGCCGGACACTAATTGGGGATACTGGGGTCCAGTCTGGACAGGTAGCTGTTGAGGCGGCTTCAGTATCCAGACCGTAACAGCCTCTCTTTCTTTTGCTTAAAAATATGTCTTTCTTCCTTTCTCTGTTCCCGGCATCGCTCAATGGTCGTTTGCGTTTTTCTGCATGTATTCGACTGAAATTTGGTAAGCGGGTTATAATGTATTAATCATTTGACGGAACCGGAAATTTCAGAGTACCAAAACATATACCTCCAATACAATTGATTGTTCAGATATGAAATTTTTCGTTATAACTCCTCCATTTGTGAAACTAGGAACAAGAAACTCTGCACTTTTTTCATTCATTATAAACAGGAAGCTTACAGCGAAAGTGACAAACAACAAAACAACTGATTGTTCAGATATGGGGTTTTACCTTGAATTCCTTCATTTGGACTGTTTTAACAGAGAAATTTCTAAATAATCATACAAAGTCTTCTGATAAAATCGTCAAGGTTGGTTCTCTATAAGCTATATCTTCTATACCACTGATTGTTCGGATGCAAGTTTTGGCGATATAACTCTCAGCTTAAACAATGAAATTGTGTGACCTGTTTACTTGCCGATCATACAAGACCTAATGTGAAAACCATTTAGTTCGGCTATGGCCCGCGAAGTAGATCCGCGGAAAAATCGCTATTGTGTCCGGATTAAAAAAGGTGTTTAGGTATATTGTTACACCTTTTGCGAAAGTTCAAAGCTCCAAGTTATAGCTTCGTAGCCCAAAAACCAGATACTTTTTAATATTCATGTTTTTTCCCGCCTACACGTTACTCTCTGCACTTAAGCCATTACAACTGTCATTTGATAGGCCAATGATGCTTGTTACGTGACACTAACAATCAACAAAATGTGACTTAACGCGGCGCGCCAAGGAAAGAAATCTTTCACGAAACAAAAAAAAAAAATGTTGCATTCGCCCGTTTAAATTTGCCGTTGGCGTGCTCTGCGAGGATCGTTTTAGTTGTCGCATTTTGTTGAAATAAATTACTTCCTTTATTTGCAGTAATAAATATTTTAAAAACATATAAAACAAAACAGTGATAATAATTGCATTGGAAAACTAATGAAATGGAAAATAAAGTGAAAATTTAAAACCCGTAGTTGTTGTAACGACAATAAAACGAAAACAAAGTAAACACAAGTGAATGAATGATGTTGGCGTCAGTAGCACATTGAACTTGTCAATGTCAGAATTGTAAAAAGAAATATTAAAAAGTAACCACAAATACAGTAGCCTAAGAAAATGTAAACAAATCTACAAACTACAAAGTGCAGTCAATGTCGACGATGTCTATGCTGAGGCGTTTATAGTACGCGTGTGTTGACAGTGTTGCTAGTACAAGCGCATGCGCATGCGTGGTCGCCCGCCGTAAATGCACAAATGTACGCCGTCAATAAGATAGACATTTGTTTGTGCATTTACCGCCAAATGATCGGTGATTTTTGTAAATGAATTTAAAATTGCACGCTTGATTGCTGCCTTGAGCTGCGTTGCACTACTCGGTTGCGCTTTTTTTTTGTTGGTTGATTAGTGCGCGGGCGCAAATATCAAAGTCAGCAGTCAGCAGTCAGCAGTCAGCAATTGACGAGGTAACAACCAACAGATGACAGTCGACAACCAACAATCGACAGTTGGCAACATCCGTCCGTTCAAATGCGCAAAATAATTATAAGCAAACAAATCGAACAAAAGAAGCTTTATTGCTCTAACTTGATGCTAATGTTGGCGGCATGGGCTTTTCAAAGCTGCGCGTCGGCAAATAGTAAAAGCAAAACGTTTTGCTTCAGTTGTGCCGGTAATTGAAAGAAAGTGAATTGCAAAAGTACTCTCGTAACGGTCGTAATTGTTAGTGGATTGTCGTTCCGCTTTACGCTTTTTCTTCCAAGAAGTGATTATTTCTCAGCTATACTGGCGTAATGGGTGCGCATAGCTCCAAGGAAAAATTGTCACGTTCATATTCGGAGCGTTATATTCATACACAAGTTATCGAACGTGAACGTTTCGGCAGTTTCGGGAAGCGTGCGAAAGGTGAGTAAAGTATGGAGAAAAATTAAATTCTGTGGGTGTTGAATAACTGCCATAGTTGATGCTCGTAATGGTTTAATTAAAAATTCATATTGAAGAAAATTTTGTATAAACTTAGCTTTTTATCTAAACATCGTTACCATTTTGCTTAAATAAATTAACTATGAATATATATCTACTGAAATATAAAATGTGTATTGCGCTGTTACTATATAAAATGGGGCTTGAAGCCTCACATTGCGAGCTGGATGTACACAGCGGTTCTGTTCTACGGGATGGCGGTTTGTAATGCTGCTATATTAATCGCGCTGATTAAGTTGAGGGAAACGAGATGCGGGCACCCTAGAATTCTGGAAAATCTCCCCGAAGACTTCAGGCGCCAGGACTATACAGGACTAAGGACGCATTTCCGAACAAGGATCCCCTCAAGGAGGGAATGAGAGGAGGATTAAGTTATGATCTGGTACTCCGATCCAGTAGCCATCTATTGATGGCTCAGAGTTAGATATGCAGTTAGGAAGTGGGGTATACTAGTAAGAACTCTCCTTCAGTCTCAGCATTTGTCCGCCGGATCTCTGCAGCGTTTTTCGAGCTGAACTAACAGCTATCAACGCAGGTGCAAGATGGCTGGTCGACACTCCTTATAATATGCAACTATATTTTCTCATATCTAGACAATTATTAGAACAGATGATGAACTAGAAAGGAACAAAACCTTACTGATTGCATTAGTACCGCTCGTAATGTGATCATTCCGCTATCTTTTTCTAAACTCTGCAGAAAAGCTTTATCGAACGGGAAAATACAAGACGATCTGCAGAGCCCACGTGCCGGTGGGCAAGACAGATCTCGCCCTCTCCACAGCTTGTAGCGACTACTGCTCCGACATGTAATAGGATTTCCTACCGAGCACTGCCTGATGGGAACCCACGCTACGAGAATGGGTTTACAGTCACACGATTACTGCCGTAGCTACCTTGATATGGCGTAAATAGAAAGCGTGGGGCATTACATAGTATGCCACTGCCCTGCTTTGGTTAGGGCTCGTTGTCGCTATTTCCTACGCTATTATTTTTAGTGTCTGGCTGACCGCTATGATCCGTCCGTAAAGGTGGCGGCAGACCCAGGATCTAACTCCGAGCGGTTTACCCAAACGGCCCTGTCTGGATTTGTAGTAGACAACTTATTTTCGAGCCATAAATTTCGGCTGGTATAATCTAGCTTATGTGGGGTTGCTGGAATGGCGCACAAAATTTTTGCGCGAGTGAACCTAAGTGAGCTGAATTCAGTTTGGTTGCGTTGCAGCTGGCTTGATATATAAAGGTCGGTTGGAAGACTATTCAATAGTCTCCAGGGCCTTACTGGGGGTAGAGAGCAGTGCACCCGTGATAAACGTGGTTGCAGGTCTTTGTGCCTGGTCCAATATGGCTCTGTAAATAAACTTTTCTAGAGCCGCCCCCTTGCGATGATTCCATAGAAAAGGATGGGTAAGACAAACGCAGTGTATATCCAGTATATTATGTGTGATTTCAGACCCCATAGTATCCCCACCACTACTCTACAGGTGTAGAGGGAGGTAATGGCTTTCCTGGATCGTTGCGTAAGGTTTCGCTGCCAGTCCAACTTCCTCTCGAGAATTAAAGCGAGGTATTTAACCTCGTTGGAGGGTGTGAGTCTCACCATTTGGAGAGCGGGGCTGACGAGGCGGTACATTATATTTCCCCGTGAATAGTACAATTTTGGTCTTCGCTACAATTTTGCTATTCCAGAGTAGCCAGGAGTACCTGTCGTTGCGTGACGGATTATGGACGCGATTCCAACTCTGATGAGATAGTTATTCTCTCAAGAAGAAGCCTCATATGTTGCACCAGAGGCCACTTCAACCCTACTTGGAAAAGTGATCCCACAACGGCATCTAGAAGAATATTCTTAAAAGCGCCCTCTATGTCAGGAAAGATATCTAAGGTACATTTCTGAAAAGCAAGTTCTTTTTCAAATTGGGACACAATTTCATATAGCGCAGTGTCCACGAATTTGCCTTTAGAATAAGCGTGTTGACGCTCCCAGAGTCTTCTGACGAAAGGCGCTGTCGGATATGGGCCTCGAGAAGTTTTTGTAAAGTTTTAAGAAGAAAGGCCATAAGCGTTATTCGCCTGAAGTCAGTGGGTTTGAAGTGATAGACTCTTCAACCCTTCGGTATGAAGATTACCCTAGTCTTTATCCATTCTCTCGAAATGTGACAAAGGCTAAGGAATGTTTTGAAAGTTGTTTAGCAAGCAGTGGGCGTAAAAAGTCGATCGCTTGCAGAATTTCGGTAAGGGATATGCCATCCGTTCCTGGTGATTTATAGGGTTTAAAGGTCTTAAGAGCCCTTTACACCTTTTCTTGTGGCACTATACTCTATACTGAGTGCATCTGCCTTGGGTTCTACACTAAACTTCGCGTACTATATATATAGATTTGTAGCCCTTCAAGTTCTTATATTGGATTAAGAAGAACGCATTTGACTTTGTCCCGAGTTGAGAAGCAAATATTTTTGCATAAAAATCGACCTTCTTTTGAAGGCTATTCTTCTTTAATGGTAGTTAAATTCAAACTTAAATTTGAGTTGTTTCAATCTTGTTTATTGTACGGTTATTTGCTACAATTTTTCCTTCAACATTTTTTCTATTAATTAGTAGGAACTTTGTACAGCTTTTCCAAAGTTTCATTTATATATGTACATATGCATGTGTGTATAAATATACAAGTTACAATTAAAATATAATCAGCCTCGTTATTTCCAATAATTAACAGCTACGAGCTATAACAAGATGAGAAATGTGCTAACTAGTCTTTTGTTTGTAAGCCAATTAAAACTTTTAACTTCCTATTAATTCCACAATAGAATTCTCTCACCTGCAGGCCAGTCAGTGTTCAGCAAAAAAAAAAAAAAACTTGCAACAACTGCTACTAAAGTTTTCGCTAAATAACTATGTATATATGTACATATGTACATACTCGTGCATTCAAAATACCTATGATTAGCTAGCAAAGTTAAGTACAGCCAGCTATCACAGAGCACTAATTTGAATTTGATATGAATAAATTTTTAGCTAGAAAGCTTATTTTGTACATGAGTTGCCGTTAATTTAAGATTAATTGAAAAAGAACATTCCGAGAAGTAGAAAGTATAAAATGAATACATGAGTAATAACTTTTTACGAAAAAGAGGTAGTGCAGATGTTAACAGCAGATCGAAATATGCACATTTATAATTGCATATATGTATGTATGTAAGTCTCATTTAATTTGTCTTAATGACAACATATCCATTTATTATATTCGTGTATGTGCATGTATGTAGCCATTATATTTATCACTTGGCTTTTTATGCAACATTTCCACTAAGTTTTGTATTTCGGCTTCTGTATCGCATGGCCTTTTAAAAAATAAACGTTTGCTTGCTCCTTAAAAAGGGGATACATTTTTCGAAATCACTACTTCACTCTGTTAGCTATTTACATACCAGAACCTTATCGTCCAGCTGCAATGGAGTGTGCCACATGCGCCACATCTAGCGATGCAGTACAGTTTATTTGCATATGCCAAAAGTAGCGTCAGCGGAAGAATATTGAAATGTTAAAAGCAAAAGGCAAACAATAAATGATGCCAGTCAAGGAGAAGCTGTACCTACATACATAAAGAGCGCAATTATTTAAGAAAACATTTCTGCGCGCACATTCTCATACACACATACTATGTACATATGTATGTACGTATGCTATTGCAAAATTTTTTTTAAATTTTCCAACGCACATGTGGTACTCAAAACGAAATTGCAAAACTAGTGTTCCATGGTAAGTGCTTGAAATGATTTCAAATTAATACATCAAATGCTATATGAAAATAGAGCATTTATTAATGATCGGAGTGTTTCAAATATACGAGAGGGTGCACTTTTTACCGCGCTCTTTTCCTATTGTGCAGCATATTTTGAAGAAAAGAGTGAAAGTGTTTTCCGCTGATGCATGTATGTATCACACACATTAGACTGCATCATTCCCCATACCAAAAAAAAAAGTCGGTACTGTGTTTCCATTGGAATTATAAAATCTATTATATTTTTAGACTTCCACCAAAATATTTCGGAAAAATATCAAGATTTACGAGAGTTGGATCAATTTCAAAATACCCCCAAAAATGGAGTTTTTTATGAATAAAAATAGTTTCTTAAAATTTTTTTTTAGAAAAAAAAAATCCCCGCAAATGACAAAACGGTATCAGCTTAAAAAATTTGCATAAAAATATTAAAATTTTTTTTTTTTTTAATTTTCAAGGGCATCGTAATAATGAGATATTTTTTGATGCTGTTTTTTTTTACTTTTTTCAACGATTTATATAAGAAAAACTTGAATAACTGAACCTAAACTATTCCGACTTATGTAGATTTGTCAGGTATCCTTGGAAAGGTATTTTCTCACTCTTTTTATTTTTTTGCTAATAAACTCATTCAAAGGATGAAGGAGAAAGGTACGATGAACGAACGTCATTCAAAGTTGAATTAACATGTGTTGGTATTTAAAAAAAAAAATAAATTGGGTCATGAATGAGTTTTTTTGCAGGGTTCGTATTTGCACACACATGCGCAGCACATCCTAACATTTTACGCTCACACACGTGTGCTGTGCATATAAAAAATTAAAAACTTGCTCACATCACATGTGTGTGCCGTTTGGTAAAAAGCACGGGCACATGTGTGTACTTTATTTTTATTAATATAAAGCACACGCACATGTGTGTGCTTTGCGTAGAGAAACTTATACACTTCGATTTCTATCTCAAATCTTAAAATAATTTTTTAATATGTTTTCTGTCATATAAAAAACAAAACAACATCTCACTTTTTATTGAATTGTCTTTCAAAAAATAACGTTTAATAAACAAATTCTTTTAAAAATATATTATGTGCATGTGCATGGGCTGAAATTTGTACAAAAATCGGCTCACACACATGTGCATGTGCTTAATAACAAACAGCACACACTTTTCTGTGAGCAGAGTTTGTTTTCCACTTATGCACACACATGTGTATGAGCAGTGAGTACAAATTGAATGTGTTTCTGGCGTGTGTGTGAGCAGAGCATGTGTGTGCAAATACGAACCCTGTTTTTTTGTGCACAGAAATAAAAAAAAGTTGGAAAATGCCTTTCTACTGAGATCACATAAGCCTAAGTCAGAATAGTTTTGGCCCAATTATTAAAGTTTTTCGTAAACCAATTTTTGAAAAAAGTTAAAAAATAGTTAGTCTTTATATTTTTCCGAAATATTTTGTTAGACGTCCTCAAATATAAAAAAAAATTGTAATCGCGGCAGAAAAACCGCAACTTTTTTTGTAATGCAGTCTAATATACATACATACATATGTACCTTCACGATTTAATCGCCGCCAAGTCAAATGGTCACGTTCCATGCATAAACTAGCGGAGTAAGAGCAATAATAGCGCGTAGCAAGCAGTTCACCCGTAGAAAGGGAGACTTATCCATCACTTAACTTTCAGTTCAAAAGCTGCGCAAGCATAATCAGACATTCTTATTAGGGTCGGTTGTACAATTAAAAACTAAAAAAAAAATTGGGTTCAAGTGTTTGTTTGCATAATATTTCATATTTTCATCAGAGGCCGTACCAGGAAGTGATGAAAATATACGCACAGCTGTGCCTTTTCTTCGCAATTTTCACAGCATTCTATTGGGATCTGCGATAGGACTGGGGTAAGCGATCTCTGGCCACGCCTCTGCGAACGAAAACCGTGGAGTTGGTTAAGACTCTTAAAGCCGAACGTTAGGATTCTCGCGGGAATACTAACAGGATAGGTCATCAAAAAAGCAACAAGGCTGCAATATGGCGGTAATTATTACGTAGCTCGAACACGGCCTTTGTCATTCATTTACTTTGGTACTTGTCACTTTGTTCATGTAGGCGTGTATTTCTGAAGCGTAATTTTTGTTCGTCGAGAGAGGGCACTGATTTTCAATTGCCTACCCAGCCCGGAGTAGCAGCTGTTGGCCCGAGTTATTCTTCGCTTGATCTCCAGTTTGGAGGGTTAATTTTTTGAGCACTCCAAGGCTAGTCGAAAGCAATATACAACTAGATTTGTCGGATTCAGAGGGTTGTTGAAGTGTCGGCCATCTCGAGACCAAAGATGGTCTAAAACCTAAATGTTAGTATGTATGTATATTTAATAAAATTGCTGATTAAACATACACGGTAATCTCTCTTGAACTGAATTACGATGACGCAGCGCATCCTGGTTATAACTACTTTATACAAAAAAGAAGACATATAAATTCAACATGCTCGTAATATACCTCCTAACATTTAGCCCCTAGGGAATAGGAATAGAGAGGGCATATATATAAACATTTATTAATTGACGAGTTTTTTATGAATTTAAGTTATTTTTAAGATGATTTACAATACTCGCGCTTATTTACTAAGTGAACGGTTTTATTTTATTGCAATTACAGGAGCTGCCAAAAAGCGTGATGTGCGAAACTTGAGCATATCGCCTACAGATTTGGGACCGCCACCAAAGGCACAGCAGACTGCCAAAGGTACATCGACGCGGCTTAAACCAGCGACTATCTCTTTAACACGTAAGTATTGTGTATTAAATAAAAACGAGGCTAACTTTGAGGATTTATCAAGTTGTCTGTAGTGGTTTCATGGAAGTATTATGATTAATAAATATTTTGTTATTAATAATATTTTTATTGAGCTTTGTACCACGATTGTTTATTAGGAAAAATTGAAAAAGCAACAAAGTCTAAGCGGTAGAAGTTATAGCACTATTTCGGAGATCACCACATCTCCTCATCAGACTTCTTTTTTCTAGACTTCTGCAGACTTCTAGAAAAAAGAAGTCTGATGAGGAGATGTGGTGATCTCCGAAATAGTGCTATAACTTCTACCGCTTAGACTTTGTTGCTTTTTCAATTTTTCCTAATAAACAATCGTGGTACAAAGCTCAATAAAAATATTAAAAATAAAAAATGTTAACAAGCCACAATAACATTGACCAATATTTTGTTATTTTATTAACGCCGATCTCTTGAACAAAGAACGAAAGGCAAATCAGACAAATGATAAGGTATGGGGAAAAATCCAACAAGTATAAATAAAAGGAAGCCTACTGTGCACCATTTTTAAAAGCTTTTATGAATTTTCACTTATGGCCCACTTCTCGGTGATTAAGATACTTCAAACTTCAAACATAGCTGAGAAGCCGATGACAATACAATATAAAAGATGACTTAATCCGATAGGTGACGCAGGAGTGGAGATGCTTGGAATTACTCCTTTAATTTGAAAGTAGGGCCTTCGATTTCTGCTCGTTCATTCTCGAGCATTTCGATACCCGGGAAATCGAGTAATCGAGTTCTCGACACGATCTCGGGTATCGCCATTCTCACGAGAAATTTCGAGTAGTTATCGAGACATACGTATGTAAGAGCATATCGAACGTATTAAAAACAAAATAAAAAAAAATGTACGTGTAAATGTTAAATATTCTATTGCCATTTGACATTTCTCTCTTTTGAACTGCGACTGAAATGTCACCTCTTAACCCTATACTATTCAAAATTTTTTCTTTATATAAATTTTCAATTGTGAGCTGTGCGACTGATTTTAAATACATAATAAAATGAAAAGGAATTGCGAGCTGTGCGTTGTGTTTGTCAAGAGCCTGGACAACAAACTTGTGCGATATATAAAACCTTCGAATTGTCAAGTGAAGCGACAACGGTGGGCAAATTGCTGCGAAGTTTCATTAGGGTACTCTTCACGTGTGGTCTTGACTTTATTTGTTGCCTATCGCAGCCGAGTATTTCTAAGGGGACGCGTTTGGTCCCAGGTGCAAGATTTATCATACTGAATATGAAAAGAAAATCTCCGCTTCATATACATACATGGATAGGCCAAATTTCAAATATTGGTCTGATAAAACCTAAATCAGTATTCCTTGTTAACATAAAGAAACTGAAAGTAATATTTAATAAATTTAATGGAAAGGAAATTTCGAATAGCAAAAATTTAATATCTAAATTATTGAAGTTAAGTTCTGATGTAAATTTAGAAGAATCAGACTTTTTTTAATATTCTTTAGAATTAAGTATTGGGATAGTAAAAGCAAGAAAATTGTCAAAACGGTTTTATAAATGAGTGTGTTTCATTTAGTGTGTAATTTTGTGTAAGTATGCATTTCCACATTTACATTAAACCGAAAATTCAATAAATAAAATGAAGCTGATTCTAATGAGATTATAAATATTTTCATAATTACAAAAACTTTCATTTCAAAGATGTTGAGTCCTATCAAATATGGTAAATGCATAACAAAGGGTTAATTTCTTTGTTTACATTTTTTGACATTACAGTCAGGTATGAGAGAGCTCGACTGAATTGTCATTTCTACCTTGGTTCGATGTATATGCTGTATGTATGTATGTGTATAATTGGCGTTTGCTCCAGCAAAGAAAGTGAGTAAAAGTAATAAATGGATAAGAACAGTGCAACCTGGTATTTGTAAAGCTCCTCCATATGGTTGGACAATACAGACCTCACTGAAAAGGAACATGCGCATGGTTGATATTCTGGAGAGCTACGAGTATTGCGCTTGAAAGAAATTCAACAGTTCAGGGTTTAAATACCCTAAAGTAAATACGCTGCCTTAAGTTCACCATGGAGAAGGTCGCGAGTGTTACGAGTTTTTCTACACACGAGAATCTCATGTGAAAGCGATCCTCGCGAGAAATTGCTTCTCGAACAATCCCGGGAAATCGAAGACTCTATTTGAAAGACCTTTGATCTATGTTTGGGGCGAGCTCTTATTTTAATATAAACAATTGTGCAAGCTCTTATGACCTATTCCAGCAAATGGCCAGTTTATCATTATAAGCGTAGACCCCAGGTAACCAAATTAATTGTTTTCGGAGGAACACGGTTCAACCAATTTGATAGCTCTATTTCAAAAATCGGCTGTTGTAAAATATCGGTAGTTAGATTTATTAGTATAAATAGTATATAATGACAATAGCGAACACTAGAAAGTCTCCATTAAAATGTTTTTAATAAGTATATAATTTCTTCCACAATTTATTTTCGCTTTGTAAGCCTAGTAAGGGTTTTGAGTGATTACTACTTCGAAGCCGGTAGGTGCAATATACTCTTCATTTTATAAATCTTTCAAAATAGCTACTTTTCTAGCATATTCCAAACCCGTTCGCTGGTCGCGCTTCAATTCCTCGCCATATCATACGGCAATTATGTTCCTCTAAACGCAGGCGCGCCTCTTCTACATCTCGTACATTCTGCGAAGACCACAAACGCTCAGCTGTGGCACTGACACGCGGAAACGTCGTCGGCAATACATTATATTCATTGATCCACTCGCTCCACAGACACGCTTCACCACCAATTACATGCGCTTTCTGAGCTTTACTACCCTTGAAGTCTGTCGGCTCAATATTATAGAATTTTTCCCAATCAGCGCCAGTGTCCAGCACATACAGGTACCAACCATCACTCATAATGACATCGTAACCTTTCTTCGTAAGTGCAGCCATAGTATTTTTATAATCAAACCATATTTGAGCGACTGTGCCGGCAGGCCATTCCATGTAGAAGTTTTCGGTCATAGCCTGAATGAAATCGGATTTACGGTTCATATTTGCATATACATACATATGTATGTACGAGTATCTTAGTGAAAATAGTTTTGCTTACCTCTTGCCACACCATCTGCTTCCAGCCCATTGCTGAGATGTTAGCAGAGAAACGTTCTAAATACAGATACGATAAGTCGCCATCGTCCAGCCCATGCGCCTTTAGATAGGCTTGAATATCGGCGTTTGTTTCCCAGCAAGCCGAATCGACTTCATCGATACCTAAGTGTAAATATTTGTCGGGGAATAGGGTTTTGATTTCTCTACGGAAGAGTAAAAGTTCATCAATTAAGTTATTTTTGAGTAGGTTTTAAGTGTGCATACCTGAATAATTTGTAGAGAAAGTTAAACGTTCCCTCGTTTGTTGGATCTAATGGCCCCAATTGGCCCGCATATTCTCCTGCGCATTTTGTCATTATTTCCGGATGTGAAGCTCCCCAAGAAGCGGTGTGAGCTGCGTGAGAAGAAATTTAGAGGAAAACTAGAATGGTCAAGTATCGAAAAAATCGATAACAATAATGAAAAAGATTACTTTGAAAAGAAATATAAAGATGAGGATGGCGCTAGCGAGGATGAAATTAACAGTGAAGATAACAATAAAAATGTGTAGAGAAATTTCTGTTGAAAACTCTCTTAAACATGTTTCTTTTGAGATGCACATTGGAATATTGCATTGAAGTTACTGATTTAATCTAACTAGGTATTTAAAAGGTGGTAACCCTTTAAAACAAATTTAAACAAAGCCTTCTTAAAAATATTTCGTTTGACTTTACATCATTTTGTAATTTTCCCTTAACTTATTGATTTAATTCAAATTTACTTTTAAATCGGTGGCAACCCTTTTTAAAAAATATTTTTGAAAAAATTTTTAATGTATGAAAAAATGGTATTTGGCTTTTAAGCATTTAAATCATTTCAAACTACAACTTTCTTAAACCTCAATCGTTTGCCACCAATACTGTAAAACTTCATTTAACTTATCGTCGGTTCAAATTTTTAAATAGTGACTCTCCCTTTAAAAGTGTTTTTCGCAATACAACTTTTTTAAATCTCATTCGTTTGGCATCCATACTGTAAAATTTTGTTGAACTTATAGTTATTTAAGTAGGTGGCAACCCTCTTCAGGAAAAATGCTTTATGTTTACCAGGGTCATAAACTATCTCTAAATTTTATTAAAAAGAAACAAATATATTTGTCATTAAATTGATTTTAAATTCCCAAGCTGGTGGCAACCCTCGCCAAAAAATGTTTTTGAAGAAGATACAGCTCCCGCTTGATACCCATATTAAAATATTGTATTTAATTTATAAATTAAATTGATTTTGAATTTTTAAATAGGTGACAGCTTTTTTACAAATATTTTGAAATACAACTTTCTTAAACCTCTCCCGTGTGATACCCATAATTTATTGATTTTAACTTTTTGAACAAGTAGCAACCTTCATAAAGAATATTTTCGCAAAAACTCGTTCTTTAACCGCTTTCGTTCGACACCCACTTTGTAGTGATATTTTACTTAGCATATTAGTTAAACGATTTTGAATTTTTAGAAGGTTGCAACTTTTGAAATAAATGGTTTTGTAACCCGTTTCGTTCGACACTCACATATTTTATTTAACTTATTAATTAGTTGATTTTATCTTTAAAAAAAGTTAGAAACTCTCTTCAAGAAACATTATAATCTTAATCCGGGTTATAACCTATTGTTGCCAAATTTCACTGAAATCCTTTAAGCTCTTTTAGCGTAAATGATCAACAAATCGACACCTGAGTGCAAGATCGACAGTTCAAAAACACCATTTCTCAGATAACTTTTCAAGAACGCCCTATCTCAGAATTTGATTCAAGAACGCCCTATCCCGCTGCCGATTCAAAAATGCTCTATCTCAGCATATTTTCAATCGGTCCTTTTATGGTTGTCGACTTCCACGTCCCAGTAATTTTTTCATCGAAAAATAGCAATCGTAAGTCCAACTGCAGTTACGCTAACCACAGTACTTTACCCGAAAGGTGTTCCTCGCAAAAATACTGTGGTCAACGTAGCGGGAATTGGACTTACGAGGGCTATTTTTTGCTGAAAAAATTACATCGACATCGAAGTCGACAACCATAATAGCGCCGAATACATTTTCACTCGAGATAGGGTGTTTTCGAATTCGCTGCCGAAATAGGTGTCGAAATATATTCACACATTCACTCACTCAATCACGAACTCTCACATTTACTTATAATATTACGTAGTAGGGTTTTCAAACAGTTCCAATCTCCTTTCCTCAAAAATTTCACTAATTTGTCACCTCAAAGTCAGTTGGTTGAAGAGCATTTCTGTAGAACATAAGAGTACACTTTCGTCTTCATTAATCTCCACCCACTTACCTGGCGCATCGAATTCCGCCACAACGCGTACACCACGTACACGCGCATATTCCACCACTTCCTTCACATTGGCCTTGGAGTAGGTCAATTCAGGTCGATAAGCGCCCTTTGCTGACAACTCTGGAAAAACGCTTGAGTTGTAAGGAAACGCTGAGTCATCGGTCATGTGCCAGTGAAATACATTCAGCTTGTTGTACGCCATACCATCGATCAGCTGTAAAATTTTCTTCTTACTCACAAAATGCCTTGCGGAATCCAACATTACACCACGATACTTGAAGCGGGGCTGATCGTAAATTTCTGTGCTGCGAGTAAGTAGCTGTCAGCAGCGTAAGCGTCAGTGGGGGAGGTGGAGTTGAGCGCAATTTATTTTATATATGTCATGTATATGTAGTAGTTGTGTGGCGTTAATGGGTTAAATTTGTCACTTGTTTACTTACCAGCCCACTTGGCATTGGCACCAACAGCTGGGAGAGTGTTTCCAACCCGCGTAATATACCCCAAATGGAGTTGGCTTTAACCACTCCATCACCACGTACATAATCTGGTGTGTGTGTGGGAAATTAAGAAAAAGTAAATGGTAAAAAGAAAAAGAGTAACTTTTTTAAGTGGCATTAAACAGCGTGAGATAAATTAAAAAGATAGAGCACAACGAGTGCAAAAGATGGGCGCGCTGCGATTAATGCAACGTTCGTTCACTTAAAATTGCAATCTTTTGCAGCGACTTGTTGTTGGTGTTCTTGTTGTTGAAGGACGTGCTGCCGCTGCGGTTGCTCTTGTCTCTATCCCAAACCATTTCAATTATTTATTCACACACACTTCCATACTTACATGACTCATCCATGTCGAGATGTGGCAAGTTTTCGCAGGGTTGTGTCAGATTGACAAGGAATTTTCGGATGACACCAACGGTAGCGGTGGCAGGCGCGCGAATGTAGCCCTCTGCTGCCGCGCGTATGATGTTGGCGTAGCGTGTGAAGGCCGCTTCCAGCAGCGCACAATTGTTGTTCACAGCCTTTGATATGGGAGGAGATAAATTGTTTGCGAAATTTGAATTCTTATGTCCAGTTTTTTATTCTTTGGTTTTCGAAGGCACTTACGACAAATTTAAAATCCGTGGCATTAACCGCATAATAGGTACTGCTCTCAACTTGTTGGTGGGGCTTTGGCCAAACTTTGCCTGCATGAATAGAGGAAAGTGTAATTTAAAATTTAAAAATTAAATGAAAAGGAGTTTTTTTTTTAACCAGCAGTGGCCTTGAATTCAGGACCATAGCTGCGATAGCCACCATCGGCATTGCTAAATTGCAATTCGCAGCAAAGTATTGCCAGCAAAATTGAAAAAATCAGACTGCGCATTTCGAGCGAATGAAGTTGTGCTCGCTGCCAGTGGAAAATATGTACTACGCTCGATTAGAGAAAATTAGTAAAGCAAACTGATAAAGTGATTGTAATTTGTAGTCACAATTTGCCCTTTTTATGAGGGAGGTGACGCCTTAGCAAATTGGCACAGCTGTTTGTTTCTATAAGCTTTGTTATCGAATGAGTATTTCATCTTACGCATGCAAGTAAATTCCTATGAAAGCACGAGTAATTGGCACCTCCATAGATAGATGTCTTGCTTTTTTCACTCTATTTGAATTGCAGCGTAGTCTATCTTTGTATGATAAAGCTAATTATTATCTATTAGCGGTTAACATTCTTAGTTGAAGAGCAAAAAAAATTAATTAGGGAAAGTAAAACACAAAGCAAATAATCGGTGATGCCACCCCATTTTTTTTGCCGAAAACCCTAATCAAAGGTAAAGAAAATCTTAAGTTTAAAGGATTCATAAAGTACTACTAGCTCTGGGCCTAAGTATAGTTTTCTTTGGTTTGGTAACCCTTATTTAAATTTTTTTAGGACATTTTTTGTAGAATAAATTGGTCTCGGAAAGTTCTTGCATGCAGTACTTCTAGGACACTTTTGAAAAACGTGGATCAAAATTACGCCTAAATATACACTTTTTTTGGTTAAAGTGTTCAACAAAATTATTCGCTGAACAAAATCAGGGGTGGGGGAGAGGTGCTTGAACAAATGAAGTACCAAAAATTAAAAATAAAATATATGTTTTAAATATAACAAAGATATACCTTCTAACTCAATAAAAATATTAAAAACTTAGTAGGCCAATATCTCGAAAATGGGTCATAGTAGAACAAAACTGAGAATCAAGGCGAACTCTTACAAGCTGATAGCGACAGCACAGAAACAAAGAACTATTATAAAAAAATTATACACGCAACGACAATCAGAACACAAAAAATTTACAATCAAAAATTTGAAATCAGCTATTTCAGTATGAATTACACAGTATTTATATACAGTATTCCCCGCCTAATTGCACTTAAAAAACTGCAAAATTTTTAGTTCAATTAAGCTGCGAGTCAATTAAAGAGGGGAGTGGGGGGGATTGAAGGTATATCTATTTTTTATAGCATATATTTTTAACCCATTATGCGGGAAAACAATTAACCAGGGGTCAATTAAGCGGGGAATACTGTGCATTTGAATACTACTTCATGCTCTCATACATATACCTTTTGCTTGTAAAAATTTAGGTTACTACAATGTTATGCTGCAAAACGAGTAGTCTTTTATCATGCCTTGGTTTCTATATGCTTTCAACACGCGAGTACAAGTAATTTTCATTCTAAAATATGGAAGACGAGGACATATCTACGATAAGAGTTTAGCGGCGCTTCTTTGGAAAAGTTGTGAGGTCACTCAAACGGAAGCAGTACACACTGGCGTCTCTTCTTTTCCTGGATTACCACTACTAACTCAGCATTACTCAAGCCCAAACAGGCGTGATTGAAGGCAGTGCCCCGATGTTAGCTAGGCCGATATGCTAAGCAATGTGGCTTCAAGAGAATAAGAAAAAACATAAATAATGCACTGTACCTTCAGTAGTGAAGTGCCTAGCTTAAGCGAAAAATTTTGTAGTAATACTAGAGCTTAAGCTAAGTTGGGAGATAAATATAGCGGAGTTGTCTTTCGGTGAAAGCATGAGGTTTCAATTCAAAAGTAAGACCCAGAAAACTAAATATGTGGAAAGAGCTAAAGATCGGGCATAAGCAGTATTATAATCTCTTGCTTAACATCCAAGATTATTGGCTCAGGATAATATATGAACTTAAATCTCTTCTTGTTGATGGCCGACTGAGATGTGTAATTTTATATGTCCGCCTGGATACATCATTTGGACACCGATTACTCTGAAGTCTAACGTGAAGTAATAGCAAACAGATTAGTGCATCTGTCGGACTTCGCTATGTGTTCAAGGGAGGAGTCCAATGAGGACCCTGGCGTTCTTCAAAATAAAGTCGAATCTAGTTAGAATCTAGCGCTCAAATATTTGCTAAATGTTTGACTAGTGGTGTTGTGTGGGTATTTGCTTTACGCCATCTCCGCACGACAGCGAAACATTTTCATGGCCGAGGGGCTCGTTTTCCAATTTTAGATGTTGCCCAGGCAATGGATTGAACATAGGCAGTAGAAAGTGATAGTATGCACCTCTTATCTCTCGGGTTCAGCGGCCGCCCATGTGGCCCGTATGTAACCAAAAAAAAAAACAGACGGTCTTTTACTAAAAACGTTACGAGGCTACTTAGAAGCGGTTTCTTCCGGGCATTGGCCCGAAATCCACTGGAGTTGAAACGGACAGGAGACAGTAGAGCACCTTTGAGTTTATAATATCACTGGAGTCCAGTGACTGGACAGTCTTGCGAAAACCAAGCCAAATTAATTGACTGAACGGCTCAATAATCGTAGTAATCTTTAGATTAATAGTTTGCGATTTCGCTTAGCTCCAACTAGATTAATCGAGTTAAAAATTGGTGATCGCAAAGTAATTTCCGAATCATCAAAATATTCCAAAACTTGCGAATGCAAATTTTAAACTATGCACATGTGTATATTTAATTCTTTTGTGGTCCTTAAACATGATTTTCTCTTGAACTCAAAAAATATACAGCTTTGTTTGGCTAAATTATAAAAGAATGCAGACGACGAGCGATGAGCTATTGTTCCCAATTTTTCTTGACCGCATAAATAAGAAACGCATGTAGTTACTATATAAGTAGGTACATATGTATGTATGTATGGTCGTGAATAAAGCATCCAGCTGCAGCTGCAGTACATACACTTTTCCTCACCCACCAACTATGTTTAACTTCCCTTTTGTCGTTTAAACTTTGCATTGTGTCAAGTGCCTGAATATTCCTGCTCCCTTTTATAAAAGCACTGGCGAATAATGGGGCAGTGAAGGATAGTTCTTTATTGTTGTCGTTAGCCACTCATTTCCTGTCTCCCCTCTTTTGTATATGAAATGTGAGTTCTTTTTAATTTAGCCAATGTTTGCTTGAAGCAATTTTTAGCTTTAATTCGTTAAACGTCGTAGTGCTTGCGGAAATTACTGCGTTTCTTCTCGCTACAGCACAGCTTATTTTTACAGAATTCTGTGGTTCTGATACTTTCTGATTTTAGCAAAGTGTCTGTCATACATAGTACACTTTTACATGTACTCATACATATGTACATATAATACGTGAAACGTTGATTGTGTTACGTAAAAAAAAAAAATCATTCGAATGCGGTGTAACACAATTGCACGAATTCAAAGTTATAGTGTAGACAGACGGCAACGTTAATTCGGATTAACGGCGCAGTTGATTTGATCTGAATTGTACCCTAAAAACATAGACAGACGGCAGCGTTGATCCGGATCAACTCGGGAATTAACTGCAGTTGATCCGGATTAAGTCCGAGTTAAGCTTTAACAGAAGGCTGTATTGCGGATTAAGCGAGTAGCAAGGTCGTAAGTTTGTATCCCAAGGGCACAAGAATTTTTTAATTTTTTTTATGGTTCCTTAAGCAGTTATTTTATATATATTTTTATATAGTTGTAGTTGTTGTGACCTTCTTAAGAAACTAAAACTCAAAAAACTTAAAATAAATTGATATATAATAAAATTAAACTATAAATTAATATATATAAAATAAACTATATAAAAACATATAAATCAAAAAATCTAATTTTTCATAAGCAATTTCTTCGAGTGGAGATCGAATATTTTTGATTCACATTAGTCTGTTTTGAAATCTCAATTATCAGCAGCTGCCCGTTTTGGTCAGTGTTTTCATCGAGAATTCTCTGATCCGCATTAAGAAGTAACTTTAGGACTTTATCCAGTTACAGTTAATACCCGAGATAGTTCCGAAGTAACGAGTTGATCTGTATAAACGCCGCCGTCTGTAATGCTTTTACTTGCATTGCATGTAAAATCCAGCAATCTGCTGGTCATGCTTTTGGACAAACATACATATAGGACTAAATGAATAGCTGTGCGCCTACATTTCTCTATCCATTTGCTGTTTTTTTCTTTCTTCCTTCGTTCATATCTATTTGTTACTTCATTTGGAAATTTCGTTGTTTCGCGGTTTTACTATGTTTTGCTGTGTTGTCGTTCACTTCGCATGCTTAATTAAATGTGCAATTCCGCGATGCGTCGGTTACGGGCCGGGCCAACCAAGCTTGTCTATTCCCTACTGTCTGCAACATATCATTAGCTCCGAATTAGTTCTACTAAAACTAGTCTGACAATTGTTGGGTAGATTTAACGGCAATATTCGAATGTATTTGTTTTTTTGAAGTTGCGTACATATGTATGCATATCTACCTATTGAGACCAAAGTAAGAGGAAGTTGGTAGTATAAGTACGGGAGAAATTTGAAAACTCAATGGGCGCGTTCATAAGACGTAGCTGTTGCCTAACCGTTGGCTATTTGTCTTAGAAACGCACAGTTGAGTAGTTCCGCTCAGCTCAACAGTTGGCAACTTTCAGCCATTTTTTCCAGCGGAAAATTTTTACGCTACCTGAACTCAACGCGTTGGGCTTAGCCTAAACAGCTGATCGAAAAGACGTACGCCACTTAAATTAAATTTAACGCTGCTTTCTTAGGTGGCAGTTGCAAAGAAAACTTATTCTATTTTATATTACCGATGTGATAAAGTGACTAAAATATTTTATAATAATACTACATTTCTAAATATATGTTTTTTAAGATGTTTGCTATATAATTATGCACTGTTTAATTCGTTATAACATGGAACGATTTTTTCAACATGGCGGCAGCTCAGCGTTGAATTCTAAATACAATCGGCGCAACTACCTCTATTTATTGCAATTTCGTTTGAATGAAATATATATTTTTCTGCAAAAAAGCGGTTTATTTTTTAACATAGTTTCGTTTTAGCTCGATACATTTAGTTCAGCGTTTTTCCAATTTTTTGATTCTTTCCAAATAATAAGTTTATCAAGATCCTTTAAAGAAGGGTTTGTTTCAACGATGACCTCTTCATTCGACCCAAATATCTTACCGCCGAGCGATTTCTTCGTATTTGGATACAGCGCATAGTCGCTGGGGCAAAATCTGGAGAATATGCTGGATGGGGTAGAGGAGTTCATAGCCCAATTGTTGGATTTTATCTATGGTGACGAAACAGCACTTTTTTCTCGCCCAAATGTGGTCGATTTTACTTTAAATAATATTCGCCAGAGATCGTTTTGGCACTTTTCAAGGTAATTGATCACAATGGCACCGCGTGCATTCACACCTACAGACACCTGACAGACCTACTTTGGCCTTCTTTGGTGCACTTCGTGAGTGTCCCTTGGTCTCTGGTGTGTTGTGATTGATCCATGTTTCGCCAACGGTTACGAATCGGTGCATAAGTGGTCCGACGTTTGCGTTTATGGTCATTGCATAATATTCATGTAAAATGTGATGTAGACACTAAGTTGAGATGCGTACATCCTCAGCCCACATAGACATTTTTATTCGCTGATCATTAAATATCATTCCAAGGATTTTATGGACGATTTGTGCCGGAACGCAGTAAACCGCATAAGTTCAGAACCAGTAAATTCCCCCACAGTGTTCTTTTACACATATCGGCACACACACACACACACCAGTTACTCGCTCGCTTACTGGCATTGCATGTGGTCTCGACATAAATGGCATTTGCCTTTTTCTTTTCTTTCTTTTTTTTTTGTTGGCTTTGCCTTTTAGCTTGCTGAGTTTGCGAATAGTCGCAGCAATTCTACCTAAATTGATTTTTTAATAAAAATCTGTGAAGCGCATGAAAATCAGGCTAAATGCATAAAAATGCATTAATATTCGCAAAGATGCCAGCCGTTAAAAGCTTTTCACTAAAAAATGCCAACAATTTCAAACCCACACGCTGCGTCGGTTAAGCTTTAAAATTTCAACAACAACCACAATAGTATCTCAATAAACATATTTAAACATACGAGTATCATAAAAATCTAAGCGCCACCTCTTGAGTTGTCTTGTTCACAGTTTTCTATCTTAATTCTTTAATTGTGCGCAACGCTTAACGCGCGGATTTTAATTCATTGAAAATCATACCACGCAATCAGCGCTTCAGTCAATTTGCCTCGGCGCGTTGCTGGCATGTCGGGACAGTCAGTTCATTACCAAAACGTGACTTTAATATCGGCCCACATAAACTTTTTTTATTTACCATACTTGAGGTGGTTGCTTTTTGTTGTTATATGTTGTTGGTATGTATGATTGCAACGTAGGTGATACAATCAGTGAGTTGATGCTGCTACTTTGCCGTTTTGTTGTCGATTTTCGCACTTCTTCACTCTGCAGGCAAAAAAAGCGCTGCGGAAGCTACAACAACAATAAGTGACAACAACACCATATTTGCAGAATATAATCGACTACAAAATACGCGCTGAAATCTGCGGACGGTGTAAGTGATGTCAACCCACACGAAAAATATGCTACATGCTAAAAACCACAACAATTCAATGTTGCGTAAAATGTCTTCATTATAAATTTGTATAACTTGGTGAACATGTATCGACTTCTTAATTCGATGTCTTTCCTAATCAACTGTTACCCAAGAAGTTTTACCTGCCCGAGGGCCTTAGTACTTCTCCAATACTACTTACACAGCGCTGAGTTGAGCACTTTAGTTATTCGAATTTTGGATGACCAGAAAACGTCTGATAAAGGCAGTTGTCGATCTCTCTTTTATCAGCTCAGCTTCAGACTTCAGTCTGAAAATCAATAGATTATTTCCTCGTCGCAATGGTAAGGTTGGGGCTTCGTTGTATACTTCCAATCGTTGTACCATTGCTTTTAGGGCCACTTCTCATCCATTTTTCAAATGCTGATGTTCTTGGTATTGTGCATCACGAACTCGTCTCAAATATACAGACGGTAAATAAAGCATTGTCCTCTTATCGAGCCACTTGTGTAGCGGACGAAACCATTTTTTCTAGTGTATTGTGGCCTACTTTTTAATGCTGAAACTTAATTTCTCTGTAATAACCACCAAACCGTTTATTTTTTCGTTACTATTATTAAGTGGGGTCCTTTTTATTATTACAACCATACATAGTGCTGGCCCCATAAAAGTTCACTCAAACCCCAAATTACGCAGTTAGAGGATGCCATGTTCCCAACCTGTAAGAGCTGAAGTCCTGTCAGGTAGCCTGCGAGACTCCTCTAAATGATGCTGTTAAAAATTCTTAGATTGCGTTTTACCTTAGGAGCTGTGTTGCGCATCTTTTGAATGAGCGCAGATATTTTTAGGACCATATAGGCTCCGTTGGAACACACGCCTTGCAGTTACCTATGTGAAGGAAGGTTGAGTAGAACTATGTACATATGTATTCATATATTTTCATTTTAGTCTTTAATGCCCGTGATTGTTCTAGATTTATCATAATAATTTATATCATTTTAATACAAACTTTATGAATTTTTTCCATATGTTTTTTTCTTCATTTAAAAAACGGTTCTTTTTTTTAATTTTTACTAGTTTTTTGATGTTATAGAGGGTGGGGCATGTGTTTACGACTTAAAGCACAATAGCTCTCGGAGGTACCCGATGATTTCAAATTAACATCGTTCCGGCACCGGGCCTAGCGTTTCCATCCTCGAGCATGCATCCATCAGCATACCAGACTTCATGCATGTGTCCCTTTCATGAAATATTACCTTAGAACATGTTAAAGGAAAACTGGTTTCGAAACCTTCAGCACCTTGAAGGTTTCCACTCATTACCCATTAAGTTCCAGAGTCGCAAAAAGCTCCTGCAAGCCTTATTGTCAATTGTTAAGCTTTCCAGGGGCACAGCCGTATGCCTCCTTGGTCCGCTATTATAGTTCTGGATTCTTGCCAAGGTCTTGGAATTCCAATACCTTTACAATTCGCTAGATATGACTACATGTCGATGAAAGCCATATAACAAAGATTTCCGACCCTTTGGGCAAATTATAGCCTTGCAAAATATCACAAAGCCCGGATCAGATACATACATATGTACGTATGTACATGTCCTGTTTCGTTGGCATGCACCATGCACCCTGAGTACTTTTAAAGAATGCATTGAATATTTTTCTCTGTGTTTCGCATGGTACGTGTTGGCATGACACGACCACGCATCCACGCTTTTAATACGGCTCATTGCCTGGTAGTCGGCTTAAGCCTTTGTAATGATAATCAAAGTGTGGAAACATTAAGAAGTACATTACGAGATATTCAAACAATACAAATTTAGATATTCTTGCAAATACTATGCACATTACTATGTACACTTAAATGTACATTTAACCCGAATGTATGTATATATGTATGTATGTATATTTCTTACAAATTTTATCTAGGCTGCATATCAGTTAATTTAACAAAAGGTAAATGAATTTCAAAATTTGCAATTCGCATGTATTCTTCTAAACTCAAATATAGATATTCGTAATACATACTTACTATAATGAATTAACAGTCCAGAGAAAAAAGCATGGTCTTTTTTCTTTATGCGAATAATATTTTATTCAGTATTTTTTGACGGATGGGAAATTTTGGGCTAATACATATTTGAAGTACAGTGATTTGTTTTTTTTTTTTTTATTATTAACGGTAGCATACAGTCTATGTGCATGCACTACTCTTTACCTTTATTACATTACTCATGGAAGCTGAGGAAACTAGGTGATCGAGATCTGCTAGCTGACCAAATTGGTAGGTAAACTACTTAACTGTGGTAACGGTTCCTGAGTTTTTATTTATTTACGTATGTTCGAATACATGGACATGCACAGGTATAACTATAATGAACATATGTATCAATAAGCGTGTCTAACTAAATATTTTTAAGTCAACATAAATTCAGATAGTGGCAAAACGCAAAATTTTTATTAGCGGCTAGAAGCTGCTAGCGAACATTTAACAATTTGTGTGGGATTACGTAAATTACTTAATAAAGAATAACTATTAGCGCACATATATCTACCCATCGCACGTTGGAATGAGAAGTTAAAAAATAATTCTTCAACTGTGTGACCTTTATTATTGACTAAGCCACTTTGTTATTGTATATTATTTCACAGGCCTTTATTGTTCTGAGCTCTTTAACTTTACGTTTACCTGATTTCGAAAGCTAACTCGCACCTCCCGTGATTGCACTATTTATTCTCAAAAGAAATCGAGATCCTGTCAGGAAACCTAGAAAGTAGGGTACGAGGAATCTGAATCTCCATATTCACTTTTACGGCAACTGGGTGCGATTTGATGCAAAAAAAAAAACAAAAAAAAAACATTGTTTGCACTTTTCCTTCATGTTCCTTCTATGTTTTTTGCATCATAGCGCACCGAGCGGTCGCTTTTGGCAAAATAAATGGCAAATTCAGATTCCTCGGACCTCGAAACTTCTAGAAAGGCCTTTTGATACTTTACATATTTGCACTTACATTACTTTCAATGGTTTTAAAAGCTCTATCACCACAAAGCTCAAATTGAAAAAAATCGCTTAAAATCGCTAAGCTGGGAAAACTGGGAAATTATTTTTCTATGTAAAACCCAGACTTTCAGAAAAACTTTGTTTCATCAATTGCCCAGAAAAAACTGAAGTTATCGTACAGTGTTTGGAAGAAAAATTTTATTGAGATTGACACAAAAATTACAATATTTTTGCATTAATGAACTTTTTTCTCTAATTTGTTCTTGTGGTTACAAACAGTTGATACTTCTTTGTTTTAGATTATAATTAAACTTTCGTTTTAGTATTGTTATATGTGTTGTTTTAAATCCATATCCTAAAAAAAAATTGTTGAGTTTTTTTTTTGTATTTTGTAGTTGAGACTCGTGTCTATTTTAAGCTTTCTATGACATTAATTTATTTTGTATTTAATCTCGTTGATATATTGTACATACATAGCTTTTCATATGGGTAATTAGGTATTGTTGGGAATCCAAAAAACAAAATTTCGCTTTTGCCATTTGTAACCGGCTTCTAAAGACAATCACTACAATGCGATGAGATCATTTGATATCTTCATTCTACATGGGTGTGTTCATTATTTTATTTATTTGCCTTCTCGACTGCAAGTAGGTACATCTTTATATACATATATATGCATGTATCTAACTGGCGTAAACAACAATAGTAAAGATAATTTTAATAAAACGGTTGGGTGACAAAGATGAATAATTGTTTTATTAAACTTCTCAGTATTTATTTCTTTTGTTTTTAAAGAAGAATTTGCATAGAAGTGTATACGTACATATGCATGCATGTACATAGGCATGTATTTAAGTTTGTATATATGTATGTATGAATATTAAATAGTATGCATACATACCCGTACTATAGATTGCATCACTGCCCATACAAAAAAAAAAATAATCAGTACTGTTTTTCCATTGGAGTTATAAAATCTATTATATTTTAAGATGTCCACCAAAATATTTCGGAAAAATATAAAGATTTACGTGAGCTAGACCGATTTTAAAATACCTCCATAAATGGACTTTTTTATGAATAAAAATAGTTTCTTAAAGATGTTTTTTTAAAAAATTCCCTCAAATGGCAAAACAGTTTAAGCTTAAAATAATGAGATTTTTATTTCTTTGCTAATAAGCACATTCAAAGGCTAAACGATATAGGGAGAATGAACGAACATCATTCAAAGTTGAATTAAGATGTGTTGGTGTTTGAAAAAAAAAAAAATTTGGACACGAACGCCTTTTTTGCACATAAATAAAAATAGTGGTAAAATACCTTTCTACCGAGATTTCATAAGTCTAAATCAGAATAGTTTTGGCCCAGTTATTTAAGTTTTTCTCCTAAATCAATCTTTGAAAAAAAGAAAAAAAAAACATCAAAAATCTCATTATTACAATTCCGTTGAAAAGATTTTTAAGGCTGCATTTCTTTATTCATTCTGAACGTTTGGAATAAACTTTTTTGTTTACTTATTCTTTAGAACGTTCCTAATGATATGTTAACGTATGTTTCAAACGCTTTCTGTTTATTCCGGCTGTGAAATGCGATTATCCGGAATGTATAAAGAAACGCAGCCTAAATATTTGTATGCAGATTTTTTAAGCCTTATCTGTTTTGTCATCTGAGGGGACCTTTTTCAAAAAGTTCTTTGAGAAACTATTTTTATTCATAAAAAAACTCCATTTTTGGAGGTATTTCTAAATCTGTTCAGCTCGCTTAAATCTCAATATTTTTCCGAAATATTTTGGTGGACGTCTTAAAATATAATAAATTTTGTTATCCCGGCGGAAAAACCGCAACTTTTTTTGGTGATGCAGTCTAATGTACTACAATATGACAAGTTGACATACCAGCTGGGAATTTTACTAATTGCTGGGTTTTAAGCCCAAATTATTCTCAGGAGATTTGACAAGGTATAGAAATACAGGGTGGGCCAAATAAGACCTACAAATTTCACGCAGCAGCAGTCGCTCCATCTTGTTGGAACCACAAATTAGGATGCTGCTCTGACGTTGGCCACAAACAGTTGACAATAATTGTTCTGTAAGAAGCCCCAGAAATCGTTTCTGTCGTTTCAACCTCATTCTCGAAGAAATATGGGCCGATAACTTGTTGCGGCCATAACACCGCACCAAATACTGCATCGGGATGGGTGTAAGTGGTGCTGGTATTATGCCCTTGGATTTTCTCAGCCCCAGATTCTAAAGTTTTGCACATTTAATTAATTAGCAACAGCATATTTATGTATTTATGTATGCACATCTCTGTGTAAAACCTGATCCAATACCCTGCAATGATCGGAGAGCACGATTGTTATTAAAAAATAATAATTTCTCTTACACTGCTTTTTTCTCTTGCTCTTCTTACTCTCTTCTAAAACAAACAGAGAAAGAAGTTTCTCTTGCGTGTATTTATGCTTCTAAAGTGCAATAAATTTACAAACTTTTTGTTATCTAGAGCGCACTTGTGCACATGGTATTGTAACTTTGCTCGTATAACGGTTGTTTGTAACAGCTTAAAGGGATCGAGATAGATATAGAAATATATGTATGTATGTGTACGAAAATGTTCCTGTACATGATAACTGGAGCAAAAACTGGGATGTCTGAACGAATTTTGGTATAAAATTTCCCTCTTATTGAAAATGGGCGAAATCGTACTGTAACCATGCCCACCTCCCATATAACGGTATTTCCGCAAAATTGAAAAATATCTCCCCAAATACTGGATGCAAATTGTTGAAAATTAATTTATAAAGTCGATATTTAACATAAAATAATACAATCATGAAATTTTTTGAAGAATTGCAGTAGCCACTTCACTAGCCCTCACAGAAGTAGCTTAGAGTGAAACTAGGAAACCTGTTGAAAATTTTAGAAACCGGACATTAACCACGCCCATCTCATATTCAAAGATATTGTATAGAAACACGAAAACTGCGATAACTAAGCTAAAACAGCTACTTCACTCAAAATCGACATTTGCAATAATTTTTTAGCAATAAATGAGTTTTGTTAAGTTATGGAAAATGGACGTGACACCACCCACATATGATTGCATATGCACATATGAAGTGCATATTGTTGACCGATATAAACCAAACTCGGTTCAATTACTGCCCTTGGTATAAAAAATCGGTATGTTGAACATTTTTGAAATCGTTAAAAAAATTTAGCTCACTTTCCAATAACGGTAAATTTTGGAATCACGAAAACTCCGATATTTCTATAACTAAGAACGCAAAGACCTCGCTCATCATACAAAGATCACACTCTATAAGTCACTCATCATGCCTGTGGTGGCGTCTGGCGCGGAGGCATGGACAATGAAAACATCTGATGAAGCGGCTCTTGGAGTTCGAGAGAAAGATTCTGCGAAAGATTTACTGGCGTTTACGCGTTGGCGATGGCGAAATCCGTAGACGATTTAACGATGAGCTGTAAGTGATTTACAGCGAATTTGAATCCCGCCGCGTGTCGTGATGCTGGACGGCTTCCTCTGCGTTGGAAAGACCAGGTGGAGAAGGACTTGGCTGCACTTAGCATTTACAATTGGCGTCAGTTGGCACAGTAGAGAAACGACTCGCGTGCTTTGCTGAACTCGGCCTAATCGCTTAACCGCCTAAATAGAAGAACAACAATTCTTGGAAGAAAGAAGAACAACATTTCTGGGAACCCTTGTGAGCATACCGATCATATGTTCATATATATATAAAAGTATTTACATATATATGTACATACGTCTACGTTTTCCTATCTCATCAGGTGTTAATCTACTGACAAATTTTCCCGCGTTTTTTTTTATCTTCTAAGCTGCCATATGCATAGTTCGAATTTTTTAGTTTGTTTTTGTTTTTCTTCTCAAATATTCAAAAGGAAATAACCTTCCTCATACGAGATACATATGAGGTATTAGAACAGTAACTGGTTTTGTAATAAAGTAACCAATTGTGTCCGTTTGCATTCATATATGGCTGATGGTTTATTCCATTTGTGGCAGCATTGTGCAGCATGCAACACATGCACTTACATATATGCACTCTACAGAATGTATGCACAGATAATCGCAAATATCTTCCCATTCACATGCATTTGTTGCTGTTTCTGCTTCAATACAACATTTATCATGTGTATGTTTATTACACTGTAAAAACTGGTGACAAAACGATACAAAAGGTAGCAGAAACTCGCTTTACTTTCTTGCTTTGGATTTAAGTGCGCACGTAGTTTTATTTTTTTAATGCTTTGGGAGTTAATTACCCACTTGACCTAGCGTTGTCCATTCATGCTGATTAGCTGCTGGTTAAGCTGCTTTGCCAAAACAAAACAAAACAAAAATCTTAAACAATTAGCAGTAATAAAAAACCAACTTGGCATTTAATTCGAGTAGAAGCTATAAATAAACGTTATGTTTATATTATCTATATATATAAAATTCAAATTATGTATGTACCTATAGAC